>NC_056731.1:916757050-916922525 GCF_019279795.1 Protopterus annectens | reverse complement strand
AGGAATTTGACCTAGAGACTCCCCAGACTCTGGAATAGACTGCCCATACAGGTCAAGTAGGGCACCTCTTTGGCCCTCTTCAAAAGGAACCTTGATGATTGGATGGGAGATAGGAAATTCAAACCGGAGATCACGTTGGTAGCCCTGCCAGATAGGGGTCCGGGGAAGTAAATACTGTGGGAAGAAATAGCCAGGGAATTGTTATGGCTCGGCTTCAAACTTTCAAAGGTTGGTTCAGATGGTCTCGGCCATATGAAATTCAAACTTTTGAAAATTCGATCATATGAAGGGGACCCATATATATATATATATATATATATATATATGTGTGTGTGTGTGTACTCGTGTACATATACATACACAAATACAGTCACTTTCTAACTTGTAATAGAATCTGTCTTCATGTATTTGCTTAGTGCACCCATACAGAACATGTAGCCTCTCATGGCCCAGCACTGCTTCCATGATGATCCAGTCAGGGTGCCCTGACCCTATCATTCAATACCCAGCATAGGTTTTCCCATGCTGGAATTATGAGTAGAGAAGTGTGTGTGTGTGTGTGTGTGTGTGTGTGTGTGTGTGTGTTTGTGTGTGTGTGTGCCTCTCTCTGTCCCCCTCTCACTCCCTTCAGTTTCTATATGGAGAGTGAATTCTGAGGATCCAATGTCAAAGACCCCACTTGAAGGTCCTTGATTGGTTAGAGTTCAGCATTTATGTAAAATTCCATATTTGGGTATGTTTGTGTCTGTACCAGGGTATACTATGATGTAGCTCACCAGCTGCATAAGGATGTCCATTCCCAGAGCTCACCACTTCATTTTTGCTGCTTGCTCAGTTAAGATGTCCATCATAACTGTTAACAGTGAAGTCCTGCATTTTTGTGTCTCTACAATAGAGCATGTGACTGTGAGATTACCAGGCAAGACCCATGGTGGCATTTGACTGTAATGTGTTGGGGAAGAGTACGATGCTTAAAACTCTTAAGTGCTACAGATTTAGCACAGCCACTCAGTGGAAAAGGAGAAAGTATGTTAACTTAATTTGTGAGCAGGAAAAGAGCAGTATTAGATAACTGTGTACGCAGTGACAGGCAGAAAGGTCCTCTGTCTCACCAAGGCACAAGTTGGAAAATGCCCCAAGGGCAGACACTTGGAGAGAGCGGTTTAAGGTTTTGAAATTCCTTAAAGTATGTCTGTTCAGCCATTTCTTTGGTCATTGAAGGTGGTGATCTCACCTTCGTCAGGTATGGTCTTGTGCCTGAACTTACTCCTAGGCTTCTGTCGAGAATGGAATCTGGGAATGCATACACTGTGCTTCCACCCTGGGAAGTCTTATCCTGAGGTTCTTGTGCCACCATGCCCTTAGTATGATTGCATGGATCCCCCTTAATCCATCAACCTGATCTTTGGTATGCCATAGTCTGTCTACTTGATCTTGCATGCAGCGAGTTAGGTTGTCTGGTCACAGATCAGTGATTCTTGAAACTGAGAACTCTCTCTTTCTGAGACAGATTCCCCTGACTTTTGTAGGTTTGGCAGGCCTCAGTCGTGCATGTTCCACTAGGTCATTTCACACCAAGGCTTGTATCTTGGGGATTAGACCTCAAACAGATGTTTGTCTGAGAATCAGAATTTTGGATGCAGATGTGAACCATGAAGTTTTGAATTAAGTCTTTACAAAGCCTGGCACTGGTCTCTCTACAACCTGCACTACATGTGGCTATTTCTCATTCAAGCACAGATTCAGTGTCGTCTTAATAACCCAGCACTGGTGTGGTATTTGCTGTCCCTTGCTTGAGTCTGGTAGTGAGTTTGTCTGTGGGTAGTAAGAGACATTCTCCTTGCACTCCAAATGTGATAATTCTGGGAATCTTGAGACCTCTGTTTCAGAGATGTAAAGGATAAGAAGTCCACCCCAAGTCTGTCTCCATACCAACTTATCCTTCCTTTGGAGGTGCCATCAGATGTATGAGCAGCAGTTTGGACTAGCCTTGAACCACACCCCCCCAAGAAGTACCTAAAATTGTTTATAAGGAAGAAGCTTGAGGAGACTTGGTTGTAGTTACATTTGTAGTCACTTTTTAGAATGCCATGAAGGCTGCCTAAAAGCACACAGACTCTGAGTTATTTGCCCCTAGAAAGGTTGATGCCTTTCATAATCCTCCTGCCGAGTGGGTTAAGCAACTTAGTAAACATCAAAATACTGATTTATGTTTTTTAATTCATTGTAGGAACCAGAGATCAATGAATTTTGTCATCTTACTTCAAGGCAAAATGTCGTTAACATTGGATGAGTATGGTAAGAGAAAAGTATTCCTCTGTCACGTTTTAGCTCAAGGCCCTCAGTTGCTGAATTCACTTCTCCCAGTTCCAGTCCTGTCTAGTGTGGAAGGCTGTGGACAAACCTGAAGAACTCCCTGTATCTGGAATAAAAGAGGAGCTTTGAGACACTGTGGATTAAACAGTAGAGTAGTAAACAAAAACCAGAAGAACAGTGCAAACCAACCAGCCAACAAGTAAATGAAACAAAAGCACTGTTTTGAGGAGAAGCCAAGCACCGGACAGCTTATTCTTATTTCTTGGGCACACGTATAGGTAGCTCAGGACAGTCTTGAGTCCGACTTTGTCATTCAGTTTCTCATAGGTCGCGCCATAGTCAGTTGACTGTGTCCAAAGTAAAAATTCCAGTAACAAACAAATAGGAAGACACAGAGACAGCTGATATATCCAGTTCAAACCTTTTACTGCAGTGCAACAAAACACAAGCGCTTTCACCAAACAGGCATCATCAGGTGTATTATCAGGTAGAAATAAGAATAAGCTGTCCGGTGGTTGGCTTCTCCTCAAAACAGTGCTTTTGTTTCATTAAACAGTAGAGTACTGTACTTCTGACTTAATTTGTGGTGTGAAAATAGCAGCAGGTTCCAGTCTGTGCCTTGTTGGGTGGTGTTGCTAAAGTTTTGCTCTCTGCAAAACGAATGCATGAACAAGATCCTTGATGCCATTTTCTTGGTGAATGTACATTTTGCCCACACTTCTCTGCTCTTGGATGACATAAGGAGAAAACAGGCCTGTTTATGATTTCTCTAAAGAGGAAATGGGCCCATTTATGATCCCTTCACTTTCTACTTCCACCCTTTCACTAATAGTCTGGTCAAAATTACCTTCTTGCTTGCCATCTCAGGTATAGGGCACCCAAGTGGTTATATTTGCCAGCTGCCTCATCCCAGCTCTAACTGTAGACAGAGACAATCTTGGTTGTTGTTTTGGCAAATGTCTGCATCTTGGGTGGGTATCACAAATAACCAGTTAGTTGTAGATTTAGTCACCCTTGATACAATTCCAAATATCACTGGTCCTCCTCCCAAAGAAGTCACAGTGGCATGTGTCAGTCTGTCCCAGCTTGGTATACATCCATATTTAGTTATAAGGGAACTTTCAGCTTTGAAAGAACATCTGAAATGTTATTTCTGCTTTCTAGTCCTGAAGGAGATGAATGATTTCCATCTCGTTCGGGATCATGGAAACTTTATACAGAATATCAGATTAGATGTTCATCGTGTTTCACTGTTGCAGTCATTACAATTGGGTTATCCTGCTGGTAGGCTACCCGCAGTCGGCCCGAGTTCCAAAGTCTAGGTCCGGCGTCGGTTGCTGTCGCCTCCTCCCTGACGTCAGTGCTCCAGGGGTATGAAAGATGCAGCTGACACCATTTTCTCCAGTCTTTCTTGCAGCGCGCGGTGCCCGAAGCAAAAGCAGTTTGCAAGTGCCGGTGGGCCGACTCCTGAGATTTTCAAATTCGAATTTCAGATCCTAAGTCTTCATTAAAGCTAAGTACCCTGTTGGGGAAACTTTTTTCTTGCTCCAGACCAATGTCAGAAAAAGTTAATAATTGTATTTCTTGTGGGAAGCAAATACCTCATAAGGATTTTTATTCTTACTGTATTCCTTGCCTAGGCCCTGACCACGACGTTGCTAGTTGTCGGTTTTGTGCTAGATTTAACCAACGCACTATTAAACATTGGTATGATTTTGCATTTCATTATTTTGGCAGAAGATTTAACTGTATAATGCCGTCGGAGCAACTGACTACCGGAGTTTATAAAAAGCGCAAAGAAAAGGACAGGCACCCGAGGTCCAAAACCGATGACGAGGCTTCTGCTAGGCTTGTCGCCGGTTCTCAGTGAACCGTTTTCGCAGCCCCTGAAGCCCGCTACCTCAGAGCCACAGGCCGCTTCCGACTCCCACGTGGAGCTGACTAGGCTGCTGGAAACTCAAGGTATTGGACACTCGGATACTATTCCCTCAGATGGGTCCGGAGCCGCTGAGCAGGCATCGGTTTCTGAGGGTGTTTTCAGGCATACACAGTTGTATGTAAAACCAAGTTCGGCTTCAAAGGCAAAGACTAAAGCAGCTCTAAAGACAAAGAAACAAGTACAGCATTCTCCTGGACAGGCCTCCATGCCTAAAAAACAGATGCTTAAAATGGCCGAAGACCTAATTACTTTGATCAGGTGTTCCCATCCCCTTCCTGATAAGAGGCCTAGGCAAGAGATAGAATATGTATATTCAGATCAGGTTTCCATTTCCCCTGATTCTTCTTCTGACCAGAAATATTCTCTTCCTCCCTATGAGGATTCTGATGCTGAAGAATCTTGTCCTTCAGCCTCTCCTCCTGAGGATTATTCTTGTGGGGAAACCCTACATACTATGAGGGAGCATTTCCACTGGGAGAGCCAAGATTACTCAGACTCCAAGGAAAGGCTCAGAGATTTTCTTTTATTACCTCAGCACAGGCCCCTTGCTATTCCTCCTGTTTTAGACATTGTAGATGATGCATTTTCAGAGTCCGGACTGTCTCCAGATTCTTTGCCTCCAGCTCCTGTTAAGCCAGACAGATACTACAGGGTTCCTGATTCACATAAATTTCTTTATAAAAACCCTGCTGCAGACCCAGAAACCATCTCTCAGGGTCCCAAAGGGGTCAAGGTGTCCACTGCAAAAAACCCTATACCCTCTGATAGGGATTCAAGGGGTCTGGACAGATGGGGGAAAAAGATTTATACTTCTGCTACCTTGGCTGTAAGAGCTTTAAATTGTCAATTTCATATGCTTAAATATCAGTAATATCTAATGTCATTGCTTAAACAAAAAATGTCGACAAATTCAGACTGTGCAGAAAATAAAGAAATGCAGGATTTGTTGCATGCTGCTGAACAAGTAGGAAAACATACTTTGCAATGTGGTTTTGATTCTCTAGAGGCCTCTTGTAGGGCCGCTGTTACAGGTTCTGTCATTAGGAGACATGCTTGGTTAAAAGAAAAGAATCTGCCCGATCATGTTAAAGCAAAATTATTAGATGCTCCATTGCAACATGATACCTTGTTTGGTGTTAAAGCAAAAGAGGTTTTGAAGAAAATGGAGGACAAAGCTAAATCTATGCAAACAGTCAAGGATTTCTTACAGGTACAGCCTCTCAGATTTAGCAGAAACTGGCCTGCAAAGAATTGGTCCTTTCCAGTGTCAGGCCACAACGAGGTAGATACAGATGCCCCAGGGGCAGATCACGGCCCCAAGGCTCATACAGGCCTAAACAATGAGGAGCTTCAACCTCCAAAAGCGGAGAAGAAAAATCACAGCCGTACAGGAAACAGTCTCAATGACTTCCCCTGCAAGCTCCAAGCACTTAGCTTCTGGCAGCTCCCTTGGGGGGAAAACTAGCACTTTTTGCTCAAAATTGGCACATGATCACTCAAGACAAATGCGTCTTAAATATCGTATCCCCAGGGCTACAGGTTCCATTTTCACACCCTGCCAAGGCCAAACGGTATGCCAGACCTGCCACGCAATCAATGGGCAGAGGCACTAAAACAAGTTTCATCCCTCATGGACATGAGGGCCATTCAACAAGTACCACAGCAAGAGCAGGGACAAGGATTTTACTCAAGGCTATTTTTGGTACCCAGAAAGGACAAAACCTGGAGACCAATACTGGACCGGTCTATCCTGAACACATTCCTGGACATTCCAAAATTCGCAATGTTAACTGTGCAGCAGCTTCTGCCCATGCTGGGCAAAAAGGCTTGGCTTGTGACTTTAGACCTAAAAGAGGCATACCTGCATGTCCCAATCAGACAATCATGCAGAAGATACCTCAGATTTATGGCTGGCTCAATGCATTACCAATTCTCTGCACTGACCTTTGGCTTATCTACTGTGTCTAGGGTCTTCACAAAGTGCCTGGCACCAGTAATTGCTTTTTGCAGACAAAGAGGAATTCAAATATGTCCTTACTTGGACGACTGCCTTATTCAAGCAGAGAACAAGGAGACACTACTACAACATCTGGCGTTTGTAAAAACATTACTAGCAGGCCTAGGGTACACAGTAAACGAAAAGAAATCAAAACTAGTACCCTCTCAAGAGATAATATTCCTGGGTGCAAGCTTAAATACAACTGCCCAGATGGCTTATCTCACGCCAGACGAGACAAAGTAGACAAGTGACTACTCTTTTCAAAATGTTGGCAACAAAGACCCATTTATCTGCAAGAAAAATTCTGCAGGCTTTGGGCTTCATGGCATCCTGCATTCTGCTAATTCCATATGCAAGACTGCATATGAGGAAACTTCAGTGGTATCTAAAAAGTGTTTGGAGTCAACATTGCCACAGCCTGGAAACTATAATTACCCTCATTCCCTGCCTGCAACAGGAGTTTCGATGGTGGGCAAAAGCCTGTCACCACAACACGGGACAGCCATTCACCTTACCCACAGCCAGGCAGACATTGACAACAGATGCATCAGATTATGCCTGGGGTGGGGGGGGGGCACATATGGCAGGAAGATGCATTCAGGGCACATGGTCCGCAAGTCAAATGCATCTACATATCAATCAAAAAGAGATGCTAGCAGTTCAAAATGCCTTGACAGCCTTCAAGAATCTACTTCATCCAGGACAACTACTGATAAAGACGGACAATACCACAGTCATGTGGTACATAAACAGGCAAGGGGTCACACATTCCTACCCCCTCTGCAGACTAACCATGAACTTGTGGGACACAGCATTGACTTACCAAGTACATCTGCAGGCACAATTCCTGCCAGGAAGGATAAATACTCTGGCAGTCAAACTAAGCAGAAACCTAATGGATCCCCACGAGTGGAAATTGGATCTAAAAGTCTTCAGCATGATAACAAGGAACTGGGGGTGCCCGAACATAGACCTATTTTCCTCTCCTCACAACTGCCAACTACAAAGATTCTGCACAAGGACTTATCACAAGCAAGCATGGAAAGTGGATGCTCCATCTTTCAGCTGGAAAAACCTAACAGTATATACCTTTCCTCCTCTGCCTCTCCTCCCCAAGGGCAGACAAGTGAAGCCAAAAATGATTGTGATTGCCCCAGACTGGCCCCGCCAGCACTGGTACCCAGTCCTAAAGAGCTTGTCCCAATACCCAGCTTGGACACTACCTCAAATTCCTCACTTACTGACTCAACAAGACAGTCAGATACTGCACAGCCAACTCGGGACCCTAAACCTGGCAGCATGGCGGATAATGTAGCCATTCAAGACACACCTCTTTCTAAAGCAGTTATGGATGTTATTTTGGAGGCCAGGAGGCCTAGCACCAGAAAATCTTGTGTAGAAAAATGGAAGAGATTCTGTGATTGGAACCAGGCACAAGGTATTGACACGAATGTTCCAAATATTCCTCAGATTTTATAATACTTAACTGAGATGCTGGATAAAGGCCTTTCCTTTTTATCCATTTAAATTAATGCCTCTGCCATTTCAGC
This sequence comes from Protopterus annectens, assembly GCF_019279795.1. Classification (NCBI taxonomy): domain Eukaryota; kingdom Metazoa; phylum Chordata; order Ceratodontiformes; family Protopteridae; genus Protopterus; species Protopterus annectens. The sequence goes on along the minus strand of NC_056731.1, from coordinate 916,914,721 downwards.
TCATTACAATACAGAACCACCTATTTTTTCGCATCCATTACTAAGGCATTACCTCAGAGGGGCCAAAAACATAAGACCCCCAAGGAGAGCACCAATACCTGCGTGGGACCTCAACTATGTCTTGTAAAAACTTACACTGCCTCCCTTCGAGCCAGCCTTTGCAGCTGATATAAAATTCTCATCCTGGAAAACAGCTCTGCTCCTAGCAATAATTTCTGCTAGACAAGTCTCAGAGTTACAGGCACTCATGGCTGTGGAACCTTTTATCATTTTCCATCCTGACAGGGTTTCTCTGAGGACAAACCCTACCTTTATGCCTAAGGTAGTGACCAGTGTGGCCCTTAACCAAACAATTCACTTGCCTACCTTTTACCCGAACCCACAGAATAAGGGTGAGGGACTTCTGCATTCTTTGGACATTCACAGACAGCTACGCTTCTACTTGGACAGAACCAAAGCTTTCAGAAAGACTGAATAACTTCTAGTAGCATATGCTACAGGGCCACAAGGAAAGCCTATCTCAAAGCAGACTATTTCCAAGTGGATAGGCCACTGCATTCGTTTCTTCTATTCACAGCATGGCAAATCAGTGCCTAAGGGCATTAAGGCCACATTCCACCAGAGCAGCAGCCACTTCAGCAGCCTTCCTCAGAGGAGTACCAACCAAAGACATCTTAGAGGCTGCAACTTGGAGTTCAGTGCATACTTTCACAAAGCACTATCACTTACCTCTCTATTCTAAATCCAGGGCAGGCTTTGCCACTGCAGTTCTGCAGGGCCTGATAGCCTCTCCTAATCCTGTTTAGCTCCAGCCTCCCAACCATAGCTTTGGGATTCAACTCAATTGTAATGACTGCAACAGTGAAACACAATGAACATAGTACAGTTGTTTATCTACCATAAATGTAGATGTTCGAGTGCATTCACTGTTGCAGTCCAGGTTACCCTCCCTCCATCCCCCTTTTCCTTGCTGGGACTTACCTGTTGTACTGTATTCTATACAACCTATGTGGTGTATTTGCTTGTAGATGAAGGAAAAGTTGTATTTTGGTTATGCATGCTTTTTGGCATTAGTGAGCCTACCATTTTAGGAACACCTGACATCTAGGGCAAGAAAGACTGAAGAAAATGGCGTCGGCTGCATCTTTTATACCCCTGGCACACTGACGTCAGGGAGGAGGCAACAGCAACCGACGCAGGACCTAGACTTTGGAACTCAGGCCGACTGCGGGTAGCCTGCCAGCGGGATAACCCAATTGTAATGACTGCAACAGTGAATACACTCGAATATCTACATTTATGGTAGGTACACAACTGTACTTTTTTGATAGTCATCTTGCAGGGAGTCATACACTTACTCCTGTAGGGAGACTGGACAATGTCACTGGATATAATGGATGCTTTTTGCCATATCCACTCAAGAATTTCTGATTTGCAGTAGGTCATCTTCACTTCAAAACAATGTGATCCAATGTTGTCTTTTCAGTCTGTGTTCAACCTGTGGGTTATTGGACCCAACTGTGATCAGAGACTAGTCATTTCCAAAAGATGTCAGCCGCCAAGCCCAGCCTCCTCTATCCACAATATCTTTCTCTCTGCAGAATTGCTCCAGATCTTAATAGTGATCTTCCAGGACAACATCAAGATCTTGAGCTCCGTTGGAGTGTTTAATTTTTTTCTGCCTCCAAGCCATTTTTCATTATTTTTCTCTGTAGTCTAGTTTCATAGTAGATAGCATATTATTCTAGTTCTTTAGTAGCTAGGGTTAGGTAGTGTAGGATTAGTTTTAGTGTAGGATTTTCTTATAATTGTTGCGGGCTTTTCCCATGTTTTGTGTAATTTTCTGTAGTTTTCTAGTAATACTGTTATACTGTAATATTTATATTTTTTGTAGTGTTTTCTTAGTTCTTTTTGTAGTGTGTTATGCTGCTTAACTGTTGTAAATAGATAAGGAGTTTAAGTAGTCTGTGGCATGTGGCAGCAAGCTGCATTCCCAAGACTTGCTCAGTTAGTGCATGTACTGTCTCAGGGCTGCTACTTGAACATCTAGTACTCCATTTGTGACAGCTTTGGGCCCAGGGCTGTTAATGAACAAAAGGGCCAAGCTGGTCCTGAAGGGTCTTTTATTCACCAGGTATGCTTCCTTCTCCTCCACTACAGCTAACAAGCAATGATGAGTAATCAATGTCAGAAGGAGGGGACCCCAAATCATCTAAGGGGGATCACAAATGTGCAACTCCACCTGCTTCTAGCCAGATGGATCCGATGAGCCAAAGATCTTCAGCTACTCGGGCTATCTTTGTGCCATCCTCTGATCTGATGACTCTGACCCATTCTCCTGTGGCTCTGACTGTGGAGAAGGCCCCTTTCCTGATGCTTCATGTCCCTAGTTCCTTTCTGTCTAGAGGGGCACCCTCAGTCAGGGTTCATTTGCCTTTTCCTGCTTTACTGCCAGGTAATCTTCCCTGGAGTCTTCACTGTCTCTGCCCCGGATCCGATCCTGTCCAGTTCAGGTGGAAAGGCAACCAGGGAGTAAAGTGGGAAAAGGCAAATGAACCCTGACCGAGGGTGCCCCTCTCGACAAAAAGGAACTAGGGTTGTGGAGCACTGGTGAAGGGGCCTTCCCCACAGTCACAGCCACAGGAGAATGGGTCAAAGTCATGAGATCAGAGGATGGCACAGAGACATCTCTACTGGTAGATGGGCCTCCCACAGTGGCTTCTTCATCTTAGTCAGTCCGATTGGTTGAGAGTATTAGACTTGATGATTTGGAGTTGCTGATGCAGTATTTTCTGCAGGCTCAGATCCAGTTAAGCCTGATCCCTTTGGCCTTGGGTTCCCAGAGCCAGTTGCCTTTCCATCTTCAGGTCTCATTGAACTGCCTGGCCAGTCTTGGCCATCACCCTTGCCTGGGCCTTCTTGACTCCAGCAGTCTCAGAGCTGAGTGTGGCTTCCAGGTCGTGGTCAACTCTTCAGATTTCTGAGTTGTTTCTCCCTCTCAGTCCTGCTCTTAGTAGTTTGGCTTAGATGTCTATGTCAGGTCGGGTGGAAGCAGCTCCAGAATGTGAGACATCCATGGAATCTTAAGATCCTAGGGGTGTGGGCTCCGGGCAGCTTGTTACAGTCTATGCATTTGTTGTAGAGAGGATGTTCTCCCATCCAGGCATGGAGTAGTCGGTGCTAACCAGCACCCCCCCCAGTCGTCTGTGGCTGTGGACTCGCACCAGCTTACTGCAGGAAAGTCCACTCCAATTTGCCTCCAGACTACCCTGCAGATAGGGCCCCCTGCCTCTTCTATTTCTCCTTTGGATTACCCTAGGCAGGAAAGTCATGACAAGGGGCAGTTCAAGAGAAAGCACCTGGATTCCCCAGAGGAATCCCTCACTGAGAATACAGATCTCGGGGAACGAGAGGGTCTCCAAAATCCTCGTACAACATTGTCTCTTTTTGCAACCTTATGGAGCTTTTTCACCAGTGCTGAGGTTGAACAGTTGAAGCCCAGTCTTCAGAGAAGTCAGTAGTTCTCAAGGTATTCAGGGTGGGCATGTCCTGGGTGGTTTCTCCTCTGGATGCACTTGTAGACTTAGTGTCTCAGGAGACCTGAAGGTAGCCCAGTATGGTGAAACCATTTCCAAAAAAGTCAGATAAGATCTTGGCCTCTCCCAAGGACTCAACATTGGAGTAAAGGTCCCACCATCGATGCTATAGTGGTGGTGGCAGCCACCAAGAACATTATCCTGGAAGAGAGTTCATTGGTCCACCTCCATAACAAGGAATGTAGGGCATTGCACCAGTAAGAGAAGCACTCTTGTGTATTAGCCACTTTTGTGCTGAGAGTGTTAAATTACCTGGCTCACTTGACATAACTTCAGTGAGACATTGTATCTGGAGTGCCACAATATGGTTAAGATACAATAGTCTCCAGAGTCTTGGAAAACTCTGGAGAGACAGTTGTCCATCATGCAGTTTCTTTCTAATGTGTCCATGCATCTGTCCTCCAGCACAGTTTATGATCTGTCCCGTGCCGCTAGCGACAGCATTTGTATGTGTCGTCACTCTTGGATGAGATTGTGTAACTTTGTGGACTGCTTCAAGGCATTCTTTATTAACTGATAGTGCTTCACCTTTTTATTTTAAGGTTAAAGACACTTTGACCAGGAGAGAGCAAGATGGAAAAATGCTGCCTGGCATTAAAGTGCATTTTGCAACTCCTGAACATTCCTTCTCAAGGGGAGGGAACATCTCCTGTTTAGAAAAGAGCAGCAGTCGTTTAAGGATGTTCTTGCTTAGGATTCCCCTAATGGCATAAACATTATGGGTGCCATCCGTGTGGCAGAGGTGGTTCACAGAATCAGAGCTTCCACAGAACCCTTTTTAAGAGGTTCTTCAGTCTCCCTGAAGGGTTGCCTGACTGTCCTGCTATGGAGGCAGTCATGGATCACTTGGAGAGTTAGATACAGAAGCTTTAGAGGCAACACCTGATATGCATGTATGTTAGAAGTTGTATCCAGAGGATGCATGATTCCATTTTTATTTCTGCCAAGAAGAAATGCCAAACACCTTCAGGACGTGCCACTCTGTCACAGAAGTGATGCAATTATCAAAATCCAAAAGCTGTTACAAACCCAGCCATCCAAAAGGTCCTGTCAGACCAGTGCAGATCTGGGGTCTATTCCATCCAGGTTCTTTTTGACTCGGGCAGATTTTGGATTTAAGCAGATTGAATTGCTTTGTGAAACAAAACAAGTTCCAGATTGTTGTGATGCAGTCTATCCTACTTCTCCTGAGGAAGGATGACTGGATGTGCTGTGCTGACTTCAAGGACTTCTGCTGTCATATAAAGATAGCAGGGTGATCCAATGGGTATCTGCCCTTCTGGCTGGGAGACGGTCATTATCAGTTCAGAGTGCTACCCTTTGGTCTCACCAACCCGCACTGTACTCAAGGCATTTCTTCATATCAATATCTTGGAGATGAGGGCAGTCCTCTATGCATTGCTGGCCTATCAGGACTTTCTCCCCAAGGATGTGATTTCACTGCAGACAGACAATATGTTGGTCATCTGGTATCTGAAGAAACGGGGAAGAACCTGAGCTTATCCTCTATCAGGAGGCCATGAGGGTTTAACAGTGGGCAATTTCATCTTGATGGTTTCTAGTAGCTGGGAAATCCAACATTTTAGTGGCTGGTCTGAGCAGGCACATTCTTCTTTGTCATGAGTAGTCCATAAATCCAAGAGTAGCAGCTCGGATCTTCTGGTGCTCGGGCACTCCATGTTGCAATCTGTTTGCTTTCACATCCAACATGAAGTGCAGCAATTCTTATGCCTTAGTTCCTCCACAGTGAGATTCATCCAGTGGTGCTGTTCTGTATGTTTGACCTCCCCTGGACTCCTGTATGCTTATCCTTCAACTCCTCTGTCAGTAAACGTTCCTACAGAAGGATACCCATTGCAGAGCAACTGTGATCCTCATTGCTCCTTTTTGGCCTCAAAAGGTATGGTTCCCCTTTCTGTGGCCCTTCTGAGGTGCATTTCTTGCATGCTGGATCCCATTTTGCATCTTATCTCTCATCTGATGGGTTTAGACCTGCCCGACCTCTGGACACTCAAGATAACTGCATGGTTTCTCCATTTCCCCTAATGGCCAGAGATACCAAGCTTTCAGGGGGGGGGTCCACATTGTGTGCTTCACAGAAGTTATTTACATTAAAATCCACACTATCAAATGGAAACGGTTTGCCTTTTGGGATTCTTCTAAAGCCTTGGCCCCTTTTTCAGCACCTTTGGAGGCTGTCCTTGATTTCCATGTTGACCTGTTTCATTTGGGGTGTAGTTATTCCACTATTAAAGCAAAACTGTTAGCTGTTTCTAACTTTCACTTACAATATGCCTGTAGCAGCATTTCTCTTGAAGTTATTGTCTTGGAAGACCCTTTTCCTGGCAGCTGTTACTTCAGCCAGGCATGTGTCAGAGCTGCAGGCCTTATCCTCTGTACCACCATATCTGTTTTTTTTTTCATAAATACAAGGTATTTCTCAGAACAGATCCTGCTTTTCTGCCTGAGATGGTTGTGATGATATGAGGTAGGACCAGCTATGCCCAGAGAGAGTAGAGCATAGCTAGCTGGAGTTTTGTAAAGAATTTTATGTCATTTGTGTAGCAAACTGATTTGTACAGATGCTTGGGTTAAAAATGTATTTGTAAAGCTGCTTGTGTTAAAAATGTATCAACAGTGGGTCCTGCTGGACAGAAAATAAATATATATTTATATCAGACTTTACTGTTGTAACTGAGGAAATGTATATGCTTTGGCAGAGGATGCTGGAAAGGAAGGGGTTAAGCTCAGCTGAGCTTACCATAAGAAAAATAGTTTGGAATTAAATTACTTGGTTTAGGCCATAAATATTTTATCTCAGTGGCCAGAATGCAGCCAGAGGCACAATATCTGGTCTGGGATCCTGCTCTTATTGCCCATAGTAGTGAACTAATTCCTACCCTGGGGTGCCAGAGAATGGCTGGGTATTGGTCTTGGGGGGTCTGTATAGGATCCTTATGGATCTTAGAAAGTCCTTGTATTATTGGAATTAGGGGTTCATCTGCCACAAAAAAAAACTAAATAAATCAAGGCTAGCAATACGAGATACAAGAAAATCACACAATATATCATTTATCCTTTTTATCATAGTATCAAGCTGTTTCCTAGTCACTTTTTCATATACGCTAACATCATTCAGCATAGATTCACAGTAAAAACTGCTATCCATTATGACCACTGGTCCACCCTTATCAGCAGGTCTAATGGAGATAGAATTATAATTCTGTAACATCTTTAGAGCCATCCTTTCACTGCTATTCAAATTTCTAAAGTATCTATTATGTGTCCCGTTATCAAATTATTCAGTAATATCACTCTCTCACATTTTTTCAGAAGTGTCTAAAACAGAATTATTGGACGGGGGATATAAGTGCTCTTCCTATGTAAGGTATTACTATTGTTGACATCATATAATGTATTACCATGCTGCAATTTCAACATTACATTTCGTGTAAAAAGTTTTAGTTCTATGATGCTATCCGTTATACCAGTCTTCCTGGCTGGTATAAAACTCATACCTCTCTGCAGCAATTGTTCATGTAATGTAAGAACTTTTGAAGAAATGTTCCAAATTAATGATCAGTTATCGGCTGCCACATCTTCTTGATTGTCCTGTTGTTGACCTGCTCCAGTACTGCTTTCCTTTTCATTCTGTCCCTGCTGCTTGACCGTTGGTGTATTCCAATTGCACTGATCGGAAAAGGAAGAGATGTGGCATTCCTGGCCAAATTCCTCATTGTAGCAGACACACTGGTGTTGGTGATAGCATTAAAATCAACCTCTGTGGAGGTGTTGGTAGTTTTCTTCCATGCTTCTCCATCCAACTTACTCACAAGAGGTTGTGCAGCTTGTGCAACAGAACTGTTTATTACCAGAACGTTTGGAACTGCAGAACAGCCTGCTTGCTTTAGTTCTCCTTAAAGGCGCCGATGTCTCTTCCTGTACAGTGGGACTCTCATTACCATTCCGTTCTCTAAAACCCAGCCACATAAATACATGCCCTAAGGCAAAGTCATTACAGTCCCTGTCCAACTTTTTACGTTTCTGGTATAACAACTGCCTCTCATAGACAGAGGCTGAATCCATGACCTTATCCAGTTTTTCATCAACAGTATCAGCAGGAAAATTGTTATATAGTGCCATTTGCAGGTCCTGGATAACGGAAGCCAGCCTGCATTCTTCGAGTTTTAGTCTATAAGCAATCTAAGATAGTTGAAACTTAACATCCAAATTTCACTGCTGCCATTTAATCAACAGTTCCTTAAATATAGCTCCCTGTGTAGGGATCTTTAATACATGTAACCCTCTTGGTATAACATGCAAGTTTAAACATGCTTTAAAATGATGCATTTGCATCTGCAGTCTCTTTAATCTAGAGAGTCCATTTTCCAACTTCAACAGTTCTTTTTCTTAATAAGGTCAAATCATGGTCTCTCACCTTTTCAGGCTCATTACAGTTAAACCCCTCAAAATGTAAGAGGGGGTTCTCATCCACTTCAGTGAAGTTCAGAAGCCTTTCATGACATTTTTTACTCGTTTCCACAGATGCCCTTGGATTATACTCCAATTCAGGGATATTGTAACTTTCTTCAGCCATGGTCCAATACTGCCCGAAAAAATCCAGAAGATGAGCAATAATCACAGCAGTGAGGATAAATGGTCCAACACGAAATATCAGAAAAAAATTCCAAGAAACAATATGTGAAGAACCAAACCACGGCAAGGAATACCAGGAATAACACCATAAAAACTAGTTTATTGGTTTGAGTGTGCTTTCGCAGCCACATCACACCTCTGTTACAAGCTAGGCAGCTCTCTAGGTAGTTAATATAATTATATAGTTTTTATTTAGTGTAGCAGTTTTGATTTTTATTGTTCTTTTAATGCGTAATAGTTTTTATTTAGTGTAGCTGTTTTGATTTTTATTGTTCTTTTAATGCGTTTTTTAGTATGTATGTTATTTTTATGGTTTGTGTAGATATGTATATAGGAATTTTAAATGTTCTTGGTCGATGTAGCCTTAACTAAACATTTGAATATTTAATTGAATATGTGGCCTCATTGGATTTTTGGGGTTTAAATATGATGGGCTGGTTGGATGATTTTGTCTCAAGAAGCAGCTTATGTGGCTGTGAAAGTGCTCACAAGCAGTAAACTAGTTTTTATGCTGTTATTCCTGGTATGCCTTGCTGTGGTTTGGTTCTTCACATAGTTTCTTGGAAGATATTTAGTATTATCATGATTTCTATTTTATTATTATTATTAAATATATGTACACCTTTTATTGTGTCTGGTATTTTAGAAAATAATTTAACCTTTGAGAGAATTGCATTTATTTGGTGACACTATGGGCTTCATGCTCCTGAAAGTTTTGCTCCTTGGCATGCAAACATTGCTATTTGTATGGTATTAATTTTACTAAGAGTAATTGGGCACCCTGGTAAGAGCTTGAAAGTAGCTGGCTGGTGGCAGTGAATCTAACTTATAGTCTGGGCAGAGGGGGCATAGCTGGTAAATCTGTGCCAGTCTTTCCCAGGGGTGGGTGGGTGGGTGTGTATGTGTGTGTGAAAATCAAATCTTAAAGAATGTGTGTGTCAGATACATGGAACTGGGACACAGAGCATTGGTTTCTGCATAGAGAAAGGTGAAGTCATTTGGGGCCTGGAGAGGAAGACCCATCCCCCGGACTGTGTGCTTCCTGTGTGCTGTTAAGGGAAATTATGCTTGGTGCAGAGAGCTGCATCTGAAGTTACTGTGTATATCTATTTTTGTTGTAAGTGAATGTTTCCCACTGGTGTCAGTGGTGAGGATTGAGGCTCCTTGATTACTGGCCCAGAGGAGGGACATCTCAATGGTATCTGAAAACAGTTTGAATCAGGCCTTTCACTTACCCTCCCCACACAAATTTTTCTAACAAAGGAGAACATTTGCTACATTGTCTCGTTCATAGACATCCGAGACTTTATTTAGATAGACTGAAGTACTTCAGAAAGTCTAAGCAATTGTTGGTCTCCTTTTCAAAGGCCTGGTTAGGAAAGCCACTGTCTAAGATCACTCTAAGTGGCTGTCTGATTGCATTTCATTTGGATATAGTTTGAAAGGGAAAGCTTTGTCTTTCAAATCAAAAGGTCACACTTCTAGAGCTATGGCTGCTTCTATTGCTTTTTTCGCTAGATTTGATACGGATGACATTTTTGCTGCTGCTACTTGGGTGGGTCCACACTCCTTTGTCTCGCTACAAGCTTGATATTCAGTCAAGGTCTATGGCCTCCTCTGATTCCACCTTATTGCAGAATATGCTCTCGTAGGACCTCCCTGTGGTGTAATGTGGCTGGGAACACTGCTCCACATGAAAAATTAAGCGCTTTTCGTTTATATCAAATCGAGGCGAGGTCTAAAGAAGTTTATGATTTGACATAAACGAAAAGCGCTTAATTTTACACTTGTGGTCTAGTGTGTGCCTTCTTTCATTTGTTCCAGTAATCTGTGGTTTTACTAGTTTGTTACATCGTTTGTGGTTTAACACTGCTCCACATGTTGAACCCAGATGGAAAAGACAACATCAGATACGAAAGTTACGTACTTAATGTAATGATAGATCCGATTTGTCTGTTTCCATCTGGTTTAACCATCCCTTTTACCTGCTACTTCTTGTATTGTGTTTTTCTTGATCCTTGGATAACCGAACTGTGGAGGTATATTTCTCTTCCTTTCTTTTGTGGTCCTCGATGTCATGTTTTTAGAGGTAGCAGTGGAAGTTTGGAGAGGGATAAACTCGATCTGAGGCAACTCTGCATAGAGCAAGGTAGTATGGATAAATGAGGCAAAGCTTGGAGCCGGAAGTCTTTTGGAAATGGCTAGTCTTGAATGCAATAACTCTCAGGTAGATCTGTGTTGTCTATTTCCATCTAATGCAATCTTTATGGTAAGTACATAATTTTTGTTTTCCACTCGGTTCTCTTTGACATCTAAATTTTCTCCAAGATGTTGGCTATAGAATGTGAAGCTCTGAAGGATTCCTTGGTGTTTCGTTATCTAAACTGACTCTTTACTGCACCATCCAGGGATTTCCTAAAGGTTGACCCTCTTTTGGGCTTTTATTTGAATTGTGTGCCTGGGGCTCCATAAGTTGGAAGAAGTTTGCACTGACCTCTGCCCAGGTGAAGGCTTTCATCTATCTGTCATTCCTGACCTTGGAGAAGGTGCAGGAGGTCATCACTTCAGCAAGCTTGGTTATGGATCCAGTGCTTGCTATAGGCTGATGCAACATCTTTTGGTTTTGATGACAGTCACGGTCTTCATGGTGCCATTTATACATCTGAGATGCAGGAGTTGCAGTGGATTCTGAGTACCTTTCTTCAGAGACCCCATGAATTTGTGTTGTACACTTGTCTGCTTCTAGACAGTGGACCATTACCACCAACCTTTTGATGAGTATTCCTTCTTTGTAGTTGAATCCCCTTATAATTGTTCATGATAGTCACTTTAGTAGCAGGATGAGAAGTTCTCCTAGGCTGCCACATGCTGTATTTCGTGTTTCACTGTTGCAGTCATCACACTTGGGTTATCTGCCTGCAGGTAGCCCTCAGCTGGCTTGAATACCAGAGTCTTGGGGTTTCTGCATCGGATGCTGTCGCTTCTTTCATGATGTCAGGTTGTCAGGGGTATAAAACATGCAGCCGACACTATTACATCAGTCTTTCTTGCTGTGCGGTGCCCAAAGCAGAAGCAGTTCACAAGTGCCGGTCTGCCGACTCCTGAAATTTTTGTTTTCGAGTTTCAGACCTGAAGTCTTTAGAAACATAAGTACCCTGTTGAGGATCCTTTTTTCTTGCTTTAACCGATGTCAGAAAAAATTAATAATTATCTTGCCTGTGGAAAGCAAATGCCTCGTAGAGATTTTCATTCTTACTGCGTCACCTGTTTAGGCCCAGACCATGACATTCCTCGCTGTTGGTTTTGTGCCTTGTTCAACGCCCAAACTATTTGGTGTCAGGCTATTTTTATAGCTAAATTCTTTCTCTCTCTATCTCCATATTCTGAAATGGCTTCAGTAAGCCACCCAACTACCGATATTCCAAAAAAAGTAAGGATAAAGACAGAGACGGACCGCACAGGTCTAAGGCTGCTGACGATTCCGTTAAGCTAGTCACCAGTTGCCTGGTACTCAGTGGGGTGCTTTCGCAGCCCCTGATCCCCGATTCAGTGGATTCGCAGGCCTCTACCGAGACCCATTTGGAGTCTAGTATGCCGCGAGACTCTTCGACTATGGAACCTGCGGCTGTCTCTACCTTGGATGGGTCCGGAGCCTCTGTGCAGGTATCGGCTTCTGAGGCAGTTCTTGCACTACCGATGTTCGACTCAGACAACTTTTTTAATCTAAAACTACCAAGTTTCTTAGGCCAAGAGTACGCGCTATGCCTAGAAAACCAACAACCAAAGTGCATGCACCTGCTCCGATGCTACAACGACAAATGCTTAGAATGGCAGAAGACCTTGTGCTGATTAGGGGAAGTCAGCTTTCCCCTGCTAAGAGGAAAAGAGACCGTCCGATGAGACTGAGGTATCTGATTTTGAAGACATGGCCTTATCTGCTTATGAGGATTCAGATGTAGAGGAATCCATTCCCTCTGCTTCCCCTCTAGAGGTTTTTCTTTTCGTCAAACCTTACATACTTTGAGAGCATTTCCACAGGGAATGCCAAGACTATCCTCAGTCCAAAAAGAGACTCAGAGAATTTCTAAATTTGCCACAGCACAGGCCTTTAACAATACCCCCCAGTCCTGGAAGTTGATGATGTTTTTATGGAATCCAGTCTTACTCCTGATACTTCACCTCCTGTCCCTAGGAAACCAGACGGGTACTACAGAGTACCTGACACTCGCAAATTTCTTTTCAAGAATCCTACTGCTGACCCAGAGATCATTTCCCAGGGGCCTAAAGGAATCAAGGCAACTACAGCCAAGAATCCAACCCCTTCAGACAGAGATTCCAGACCTTTGGACAGATGGGGTAAGAATGTATATACCTCTGCAACTCTTGTTGCTATTAGGGCATTGAATTGTCAGTTTCACATGCTGAAGTACCAGCAACATATTATGGAACTTATTAAACAAAAAGTGGCAACCTTTACAGACTGTGCAGAAAATAAAGACTTGCAGGAGCTTATGCACTCTGCAAGCCAAGTCAGCAAGCATACTTTGCAGTGTGGCTTTGACGCCCTAGAAGCATCTTGCAGGGCAGCAGTCACTGGGTCTGTACTGAGAAGACATGCTTGGCTCAAGGAGCAGACCTTGCCAGACCATGTCAAATTAAAGTTACTAGACGCTCCTTTGAACAAGGACAGTCTGTTTGGCACCAAAGCAGAAGAGGTTCTTAAAAAGATGGAAGAAAAAGCTAAGTCTATGCAGACTGTTAAAGAATTCTTACAAGTGCAACCTCCTAGATCTCAAACATGACCCAGGTGAAACAGACCACACAGACTGCAGTCTCAGGGTATGCAGAGATCTAAGCAGTGGAGTGCCCCCACCCCCAAAGCAGGGAGTGGTAAGTCACCTCCTTTCGGAAAAAAACTCACAATGACTTCTCTACTCCACTGCCCACCTCTGCCCAATTGCTAGTGCCCCTAGGAGGAAAACTTGCCCTTCATGCAAGAAAACTGGATGTCTATCACACAGGACCAGTGGGTCCTCAACATTGTATGCCAGGGGTACAGATTTTACATCCACTCACTGCCCAACCCAAAGAGGGTTCCCAGACCATACTCCAAACCAGTGGGCAGAGCTCAAAACCAAGTTCTATCCCTGCTCTCCATCAGAGCTCTTCAGCTGGTTCCAGTGGAACAGATAGGTCAAGGATTCTATTCCAGACTCTTCCTGGTACCCAGGAAAGAGGACTCTTGGCACCCATTCCTGGATCTTTCTATTCTCAACACCTTCCTGGTGGTACAAAAATTCAAAATGCTCACCCTGCAACAGCTTCTACCTATGCTAGCCAAGGATGCCTGGTTGGTCACCCTAGACTTAAAAGAAGCCTATCTGCACATGCCTATAAGGGAGTCATGCAGGAAGTATATGCCAGATCTATGCATTATCAGTTCTCTGCACTTCCCTTTGGCTTATCCACTGTGCCCAGAGTATTCACAAAATGCTGGCTCCAGCCATTGCATACTGCAGGCAGAGAAATATCCAAATTTACCCATACTTGGATGACTGCCTGATTCAGGCGGATAGTCAGAAATTGCTGTTGCAGCACCTGACATTTGTGAAAAACCTTCTCACTTCCCTGGGGTACACCATCAACGAAAATAAATCAAAATTGGTACCCAGTCAAAAGATTGTATTCCTGGGAGCAAGCTTGAACACAACATCCAAGATGGCATTCCTCACGTCAGAAGAACAAGTCTGACAGCCTACTTCAAACAAATGGCCACCAGAACCCAGCTATCCGCAAGAAAAATACTGCAGGCCATAGGGTTCATGGCCTCATGTATACTGCTAATTCCATATGCAAGACTGCATATGAGGGAACTTCAGTGGTACTTAAAACGTCTTTTGTGCCAACATTCTCAGGACCTGGAAACAGGCATTCCTATTTATACCCTAAAGACAGAGTTCCTTTAGTGGGCAGAAGCATGCAACCACAGCAAGAGACTGCCCTTTACTTAACCCCACGCCGCCCAGACCCTAACCACAGATGCATCAGACTATGCCTGGGGAGCTCACATGGATGACAAATGCATTCAGGTTCACTGGAACCCAAGTCAAATTAATCTGCACATCAACCAAAAAGAGATGCTAGCTGTGCAGAATGCCCTGACAGCTTTCAGATCCCTACTTTTTCCAGGACAACTTATAATAAAAACAGACTACACCACAGTTATTTTACATCAAGAAGCAGGGGGAAACCATTTCTACCCACTATGCAGACTAGCCATGGCTCAGTGGAACATGGCCTTGGACACGCCAGTCCATCTACAAGCTCAATTCCTGCCAAGCAAACAAAATTGACTGGTAGACGACTTAAGCAGAAGTCTACTTGACCCACATGAGTGGCCGAATCCCAGCACCTTCAACCTTCTGATTCAGAAATGGGGGCCCAAAGAGGTGGACCTTTTTGCCTCCCCCTACAACCACCAACTCTGCGGATTCTGCACCAGGAACCCTCACAGCAGGGCCTGGAAAGTGGATGCCATATCATTTCATTGGGTAAATTTCTCAATTTATGCATTCCCACCTCTGCCTCTTCTCTCAAGAGTATTACTCAAAATAAGACAGGACAGATGAAGGAGAATTCTGATTGCCCTGGACTGGCCACGCCAGCACTAGTACCCATTCCTGCACAGCCTGACATCGGTGCCACCATGGCACCTACACCAGAACCCAACCCTGCTCTCTCAGCAGGAAAGATAGATTTTGCATCCACCACTGCAAACCCTAAATCTTGCAGCCTGGCTTATCCCTTGAATCCTACCCCAGCAGCTCTAAGCAAACAGGTGCTGGACATCATTCTTGAAGCCAGAAGACCCAGTACAAGGAAATCCTATGTGAATAAGTGGAAAAGGTACTGCTCCTGGAGTCTATCTAAAGGAGAGGACACAACTCTGCCCTCCCTGCCTTTAATCCTGGATTAGTTAGCAGATCTACTCCACAAAGGCGTGTCCTCCTCTTCCATTAAGGTACATGCCTCAGCCATTTTGGCTCATTACAACACTGAGCACCTCTCTTCTCGCACCTTCTTATCAAACAGTTCCTGAGAGGGGCAAACAACTTAAGGCCACCAAGGAGAGTACCCACCCCTGCTTGAGACCTTAACTTTGTACTGGAAAATCTCACACTTCCACCCTTTGAGCCTGCAGCATCAGCAGACTTAAAATTCCTCTCTTGGAAAACAGCATTGCTTCTAGCCATCACTTCAGCTAGAAGAGTATCTGAACTACAAGCACTTATGGCTGTAAACCCTTCATTATTTCCATGTTGACAGGGTTTCTGTCAGGACAAACCCTTCTTTTATGCCTAAAGTGGTGTCCAGTGTGGCTCTCAATCAATCTATGCATTTGCCAACCTTTTTCCCTAATCCTCAAAATAAAGGGGAAAGAATCCTGCACTCCTTGGACGTACACAGCATTTTACCTGGATAGGACTAAGACCTTCAGAAAATCAGACCAGTTACTAGTCAGCTTTGCAACAGGGGCAGAGGGGGAAGGCCATTGTGAAGCAAACAATATCTAAATGGATAGCACATTGCATGCATTTCTGCTACAAGCACTTATGGCTGTGGAACCCTTCATTATTTTCCATGCTGACAGGGTTTCTGTCAGGACAAACCCTTCCTTTATGCCTAAAGTGTTGTCCAGTGCTCAGTCAATCCATACATTTACCAACATTTTTCCCTAATCCTCAAAATAAAGGGGAAAGGGTCCTGCACATCTTGAGCATTCACAGAAAGCTCAGATTTTACCTGGATAGGACTAAGGCCTTCAGAAAATCAGATCAGTTACTAGTCAGCTTTGCAACAGGGGCAGAGGGGAAGGCCATTTTGAAGCAAACAATATCTAAATGAATAGCACATTGCATCCATTTCTGCTACAGGCACCATGGGAAACCAACCCCGCAGGGGGTCAGAACACATTCCACTAGGGCAACATCTACCTCAGCAGCATTTCTCAGGGGAGTCCCTACCAAGGACATCCTGGAAGCTGCTCCTGGAGTTTAGTACACACCTTCACCAAGCACTACCATTTGCCTATCTTCTCCAAATCCAGGGCAGGCTTTGCAACAGCAGTCCTGCGGGACATTCTAGCCAGTCCTAATTCTTCTCGACTGCCACCACCCTTCTTCAGCTTTGGGAATCCACCCAAGTGTGATGACTGCAACAGTGAAACATGAAGAACATAGTACAGTTGTGTACACTTACCACAAATGTAGATGTTCAAGTGTATTCACTATTGCAGTCCTGGATTCCCTCTCTCCAACCCCCTGATTTATCTGTCTTTTTCTGTCTTTCTCTCTAATCTCTCTAGGCCTTTTACCCCCCCCCCATTTTCAGGGGTATTGGTATTTATTTTTTACTGGTGGTGTTTTCCTCCATCATAACGTAGCTCCCTATTGGGGGGCTCCTGACATTTGGGGCAAGAAAAACTGATGTAATGGCGTCGGCTGCCTGTTTTATACCCCTGACGACACTCCTAGAGCGACAGCAACTGACGCAGAAATACTAAGTCTCCGGTATTCGGGCCGACTGAGGGCTTACCTGCAGGCAGATAACCCAAGTGCGATGACTGCAACAGTGAATACACTTGAACATCTACATTTATGGTAAGTGTACACAACTGTACTTTTCTCTATCACCTGTCTTGATAACACCATCATCAAACCCAAACCCCATACCAAACTACTTACTGATATCCAACAATGTATAAAAAAAGACCCACCAGAAAGTCTCTATCGCAACCAGAAATTTCTTTCACCTTCTTCCAAACCTTCCCTCGCTCAGCCCCTTCTCCTACCCTGCCTTCTCTATGCTGCCCATGTCCTAACTAATGTTCAAACTTCACTTATCACTAAACTAGAGCAAACCTATCACAAAATAGCCAGGGTTGCCTTTAATCTTCCCTATAAATCCCACCACTGTCTTGCCCTTAAATCACTCCAATGGCCAGAATTTTCTAAACAACTACCCCAACATCACTGCATCCTGAATGACCCCACTTCCTACCCTTCCATCTCCAACCTAGTCTCCTACTACAACCCCTGCTGTCACTTTCATACTTCCAGCAAACACCTCCTTGACATATATAAACCCAATAAAAATATAGGAAAATGTCTCTACAAATACTCTGTTGCGCATGCTTGGAACTCACTCCATCCAAACATAAGCATTTGTCAAAACACCTGTTCAAAAAAGAACTCTGCCCTTTTGTAACCTCCACTTGATCTAGCCTCTTATCTTCTCAACTTTAACTCCTTTTCCCTATTCTACTCTTTACTTCCTTGTGCTTGCCTCATATACCTTTATACCTCCCTCTCCCCTCACTTCCATACCATGTATATTCATGTATATCTTTATTTTAAAAAAAATTGATTGAGTGGTTTATCTATTTGTGTGTGCTTCATGTGTGAGATTCTCTAGACCTGTCAATTATTTAACCTACTTGATGTACAGATATTCTCTAACTGTTGTTCTTATGTTTTATGGTGGTTTTAATTTTTTACTTCTATTTTTATCTTTGATGTGATTTTTATTGTAAAAATACATAATACTTCTGGAACTTTTTTTCCTCAGGTCTTCGCTGAAAATGCGCCAGTGGTTCATTTGGACTACCCCAGTTAACAAATGTCAATAAATAGATAAATGTATTCGTAAAATAGCAAAAAGTATACTAAAATCTAAGGGAGGGGTACAGAGAATGAATTAGTGAGGGCTAGAATTTACTGGAGGAAGCTGGCAGAGGAACTAAGGTACTGGGAACCAAATAATCAGAGAAGGAAAAGTAATGGAGTTGGAAGTGGCCAAAAAGACATTTGGTTTTCAGGCAAATGTTTGCTTTCTCTCTCAGTAATTGATATCGGAGTTTATTAGCAGAGCATATAAAATATTGCACAATAACTATACGAATCAATCAGAAGAGGTAAGAAAAGATTAGGAAGAGAGATTAAATGTACAATTCGCAAAGAAACCATGCACACCTCCAGACTAGTAGCCTAGCATAACGCATCTGAGATACTTCAGGTACAACTGTCATTGGGTAAGACGGCGATCCAGGTCATAGCCTGCTATAGGTCCCCAACCATGTCCCTAGACTCACTCCATGTTCCTAAGCACCCTGGAATCTATCAAGGTCCATCCCAACACTCTCTTACTAGGAGACGTCAACTACCCCTCCATTAACTGGGAAAACTACTCGAGCACACAATAAACTGGCCCAACACTTCCTGGAATTCATCATTTCCAATGCCCTGGACCAGCTCATTCTGACCCTCACTAGAAGAAGCAGCATCCTTGACCTGGTTGTTACTAACATGGGTGACCGTTGCTCTACACCAATAGTCGATCCCTCCCTGGTTAGATCCAATCATAAACTAATCACCTTGGAAATCCACATGTCACCCACACCCCCTCCGCAAAGGTAACCACCTTGAAAAACTTCTCCAAAGCTGACTTTGAATTCCTAAAACAGAGGTGGCTAACTTCACGGCATCCATGTCAGTATGCATGGCTGCTGAATCATACACCAGTGCACTGTACGAACATGTAAACAAATGCATGGAACTAGACATACCCAACAGAACCAAGACATTCTCCTCCAAAAAATGGAAGCCAATCTGGTGGTCCCCTGCCATTAATAAACTCTACAACAGAAGGAAGAAACTGTTGCAGAAAAAGGTGAAGTCCCAAGACTGGAAAAAACTCCCTTATTAGCCTCATCAAAAAGTTGGGATCCCTCATCAAATCCTCTAAAGCCAGATATGAAGGCAGAATTGTGGCAGACACTAATAACAATTACAAAGCCTTCTATAGCTTTATCAAGTACCTCCATGGCAATACCCAGATTTGCTCTGAGATACTGCACAATTGTACCTCCTATACTCTGCCAGCAGATATTGCCAACATACTGGCCGACAGATTCAGTGCCATCTTTACCCCCCCCCCCCCCCAAAAAAAAGGACCAATCACAGTACCAGAAGAATGTCAGGCACTCAGCATTACTGCAGCACAGCTTAAAGCTGCATTGTCCAAGGCCAAGAATACAGCTTCCATGGGACCCGATAATATCTCTGGCTGTGTTCTATATGAACTACAAAGTGAACTGGCACCACATCTGTGTGGCCCTGTTCAGTCACAGCCTCACCTCAGGCTTTGTCTCTTCCAAATGGTACACTGCTGCAGTGATCCCTCCATAAAGGGGGAGAGACTACAGACCATGGGAATTATTGCCCCATTAGCTTTGAGTCTAATATGTAAAGCTGTGTAGCACATCATCGTGGACCTGATTAACAAAGATATAGGAAATCTCCAAACTCTAGACCCCACGCATTTTGGCTTTGTGAAAGGGAGATCATGCCTGCTCAACCTGGTTGACTTCTTTGAGTCAGTCACCAGGGCTGTAGATGAAGGTAAGGCTGTGCATACAGCCTATCTCGATTTGGCCAAGACCTTTGATACCATTCCTCACTCGGGAATTATTGATAAACTCACCAAACTAGGCATCAACCCCTATATCACTAGGTGGGTTGCAAATAGGCTCACAAATTGTGAACACAGTGTGAAAGTAGCAGACTCCAAGTCAGACTGCCGAACAGTCACGAGTGGAGTCCCATAGGGATCGGTCCTGGGTCCTCTCCTGTTCGGCATCTATTTCTCAAAAGTTCAGGCCAACACGAAGGGACACGGGCTGACCAAGTTTCCAGACGACTGCAAGCTGGGAGCCATTATTGTCTCCCCAAGTGATGCAGACATCCTACGGAATGGCCTCACTATGACCAATGACTGGTGTTGAAACCATGGCCTTAAGCTTAATGCCAAAAGATGCACAGTCATCCCCTTTGATAAAAACTCAGTTCCCACTAACTACCACATCGATGGGAGCCCACTGAACACTGAAGGCATTATAAGAGATCTGGGGACGCAGGTTGACAGCAACCTCTCCTTCGACCACCATATTGCCACTGTGTTCAGAAAGTCCTATATGGCACATCTCATTACCAAGGGTTTTGCATCTAGGAAGAAAGAGGTCATCATCTCTCTCTCTCTGTACTCTTTCCTCATTAGACCAATCATCAAGTATAATGATGACATGTACCTCACTAGACACCTGCAACAGCTGGACAGGCCACAGAAGTACCTCACGAAGAGGATCTTAGGCATTAAACAAATGTCCTACACAGATATATTCAAAATACTCCGGCTATTCTCCGTCTCGTATCGCCTACTTAGAGGTGATCTCTGCTTGACTTACAAAGCCATGTCTGACCCAGTTCTGTTAGAAATGCTACATCTAAAGAAATACCAATCCCTCCACACCACATGCTCCAGAGACCTCAGCCTCATTATCACAATCAACAGAACATGCTGGAGGGACAGGTTTCTCACCCAGAAACTGCCCATGCTGTGGAAAAGACTTTCCATAAATGTCAAGAAGAGCACCATGTTGTCCCTATTCAAGAGAAATCTTGATGAGGGGATGGGTAATGGAAACTTCACCTCGGGGATCACTCCAGTGGCTCTACTTGATAGAGACACTGGGCTCTAACGGCCGGCACGATGCCAGGGCACTTTTAAGGGCTAAGCTTGTAAAGGCTCCAGGGCCATTAGCCTAGTACACACCTATGAACCTATGACTGTCAAATTAAGTGGTTTGTTTAGGTTTATCGTCATGTTCACTAGTTAAATTGCTGGTTTACTTTATTTTTTTGGTCAGGATTGCACCAACACTGACCCAAGTCCATTGAAGACCTCCAGAGGCTTACCAGCTTACTTTCAAGGATGGAGAGCACCAGAGACACCCATTTACAAAAAAACAGGGTGTAGTTCTGCTTCAAATTCTTCTAATGTACAGGACCGTCATTTTTCAACGGATCAAGTTGGCAGTCTAACACAGTTGGTAGCTGTGTTAATGCAGCGAGTCCCAGCTTGATAGACTACAAAACCCAAGAGGCTCTAGTAATAAAAAATGATTGGAAGGCATGATCAAGAGACCAACCAGTCAGGGAGATTTCTCTGATTGGGTCCCAGAATGAACTGTAAGGAACAAGGTCAGTAATGGAGCCATGGAACGCCGAAATGAAATGGAAGGCAGTACTAGGGTGAACTTTAACTTCCAACAATGGATTAAAGCTGATATTTGTTTTTCCAACAAAGGAATGACGAGCACCAACAGGCAAGTGCCCAGATCTTTTCAAAAGAAAATTAATGAACTAAATAACAAACTCTTTAAGGTTAGGCGCCTGCAGTGTACAACTTATATTTAAGTCAGATTATTAAGAATAAATGGGTACCAAAAGACTGAGACTGTATAAATTTCCGAATGGCCTCAAAACAGGGAGTTTGGAAACAGTGAAACTGCTGAACATGTGTGATCGTTTTGGTTGTGAATTGATGTCATTTATAATTAAATAATAAGTTATTAGAGGAATTGACCTCACTAAATGAATGATCTAATGTTTGACATTAATGTTGTTAAATATGACAATGTTTTTAAAAAAGTTGAGAATTATGTCAAAGGCAATTTAGAAAGGAAAAAGTTAAAGATGGCTAGGGACAATAATGAGTACAGTAAAAAAAAAAAACTTACCCAATGCCAAATGCTTATTACAATATGTACGATTTGGGAAATGATGAAATCAGGGAACACACTGAACAAGGGTATAATATTGAATATGATCTTCGAACAGGGAACCTGCAGAGTAGTGAGATGGATGATTATGACAGGAATTGTCTGCCACTAAGAAGATCAGAAAGGGTAGAAAATAAAAATCAACAGAGAGGTTTTTCCACAGTCCCGCACCCTGAGAGGAGGGAGAGACCAGAGATACAACAACTAAACCAGCAGGAGAATAATACAAACAAGATACCCGATGAAATAGAGATTGTAAGTGAAGGTAAAGTGGTTTGTTACAAAGGTTTTACATTTTTTAATTATACAGATTTGATAGTAGATAAAAATTACTTTTTTTTGTTGAAAAGATTTAAATTTGTACCTACATACAGAGTAAATGTCGTGGATGTTATAACCAAGCTTAAGTTATTTACTAGAAGGGTAAATTTAAAGGTATTTTTTTAAGGGTCATATAACTGACACGGAAAATAGTTCAGGACTACGTTTAAAGAAGAAAAGTTGTTTCAATCCCCTGCTCCACCCTATAGTTTGACATTTGAAGGGGCTTGTTCAGCAGATATATATTTCCTAATATACAACAACAATAATAAGGCAAACAAATATTACAGTTTAACTAGGGATTAATTTGAACTTATTAAAATGATTTGAAGTAATGATGAAATTAGGGTGATAAAGCCTGATAAGGGAGGGGGAGTTGTTTTATATAGCAAAATGGATTCCATCAACCGTTTACTTGAGATATTTTATGTTAATGATAATTACCATGAAGTCTCAAAGAATGAAGTTTATATAGCACACAGACAGATTCAGTTACTATTAGAAAATTCACTAGTTCAAGAAGTCATATCTGAGGAAAATTTGAGTTTTTCAAGTCTGATCATGTGTTTATTCCTGTCACATTTAGTATACCAAAAGTTCATAAATGTGTGTTTCAACCTCCATTTAGAGTTATCATTTCGGCACAAAATGGGCCTACCTATTCAATAGGTGTATTTATTGATAGGGTGCTGAAAATGCCAGCACCTATTAACCATTTGTTGAAAGATTCATGGGATATGTTGTCCAAAATTGACCAAAGTTGGTTTACTGAACAGTGTTGTTTTTCTACAATAGATATTATAGACTTATTCACTTCTATCCCCCACCAGAAAGGGTTAATTTTGCTTCATGAAGCTATCTTTAGGCTTACCAACTTGGATGAAACATTAATTAATTTTGTTATGATGGCTATTGAGGTAATTTTGGACAACAGTTATTTTACACTTGAAGGAGTTTATTTTAAGCAGTTAAAGGGAGTGGCGATGGGTGCAAGTTGTGCACCCATCTTTGCGAATCTAGTTCTTTACTCCTGAGAGGTTAGGTATGTATTGAGTTGTGAATTTTCTAGAAAGTGGATAGTATATTTTCGTTTTTGGGATGACATTCTTATTATCTGGAAAGACTAGAACGAAAACAATGAGTCGTTCTTGGATTACCTAAATAATATTACACCATATTTTACATTTATGTGCAATTTTACCAAGGATGTTATTGACTGTTTAGCCATTACTTTAATTCAGGACATCTTGAGAAGGAAATTTACAGCAAAAATACATAGAAAAAGAGACCTTTTCTAACAACTACTTAGATTTTCATAGTTGTCATCCTTGTCAAACGAAAAGGAACACACTTAAAGGGCAGTTAGGGAGGCCAATATGTGTTCAGAAGTGGAATTGTTTGAGACTGAAATTTGGAAAGTAAGTACAACGTTTTTAGAGTGGGGCTACCTGAAAAAATTGGTAAAGGGTTTGTGTGAAGAAATAAAAGCTGGCTGGGACAATAGGTACATGCCCTTATTGGATGGTAGATGTGGCTTAAGAAATGGAGAAAATGTAGTAAGAAAAAAAACAGAACTTCAATAAGGGTATGGTGATCCCTTACACGTAGAATAGTCGAGAGAGAAAGTAAGAACATTATTTTGAAAAAGTGGGTAATATTTAAACTAAACATGGAAATTATGAAGCATGTGGGTGGTGAACCACAATTTATTAATAAAACTGGTAGGAATTGTAAATAGTTTTTTGAGCAGTGTTTAGTTAGGAGTCCCATGTCCTCCAGGGGTACAACATGTAGGCAGTGCCATTATATAATAAAAGATAGCACCCTTATTCTTCATGGGTTCACTTTTGAGGTCAAATTACAAAAGAGAAATTGTAACACCAAGGGCATAGTTTACTTGCAATATGTGAAGGGTGTGGGCATTACTATGTGGGTAAAACAGAGAACAAGAGAATTTATGAGCATATGTATGCAATACAAAAAGCAAACACCAACAATGCTCCGTTTAGGCTTACTATTGAATGTCACAATTTCACCAGTTTTAAATTTGGAATCTTGGAATTAGTTCCAAATTACCATAGAGGATGATGGTGGGGATTAATGTTAGAATTGAAAGAATTTCAGTGGCAGATTAGATTGAATGCAGTCAACTCCCCAAGCATAAATGAAAAAGTCTTTACTCCCAATTTTGAAAAAGGAGGGCATTAATGTTATAAACCATGAGTTGTTATATAAGTTTAAACAGCAGTGGAGCAAAGAATTAATGTGTATTTGATTTATCTCCTATGAGTACAAGATTTTAGAATTGGATATGTAGGGGTAGAAAATGTTAACAAACTAGCCATATTTTTATCGTGCATATCTTGTATTATGGATTTTTTTAATGATGCATTCTTTAACGTGTACATATATTTTATCATGTACAGTTTATAAGACTTCAAAACATTTTGAATGTAATGGTACCCTTGTGGAATAACTAAGCTTTTAAAGTGTTTTAAATGTCACACTAAGTTAATGATAGGACACTTAAATTGGGTACTCTTATCTCTCTCTTAAATGGGAATACTCTTGCTGTTCCCACCCCTCCTAATCTCTATGCTATACTTCCACTGCTGTCAAGTATACCTTCTCAAAACTTTACCTTTCACTAAGACATCTTATTCTTCTTCCTCCTCCTGACTCCTATAACTTCCTACACGTTAACTTGTGTTTCGGCCATTACACACAGAGCTATCTAAGGAGGAGCAGCTGATGTGTGATATATAGCAATAAGTAGCCTGTTTTTTTGCTTGTTTGTAGTAGTTATTGCTTATTCGAGATATTTATAGCAATTTTATTGTATTACTGCATACTTGTACTGTATTTCATAGCTATTGGCTCACTTGTGGTAAACATTTCTGTAGTGTTTTTTGCCGAAAATAGTTTAGGTCATAGCTGTAATGTTGTCCATATTCCTGATTGTGTTTGTGATAAACATTTCTGCAGTGTGTTCTGCCCAAAATAGTTTAGGTAGTAGCTGAAATATTCTCCATATTCCTGATTGTGTTGAGGGCCTAGTTGTTTGTTAGAGGCTGTTTTCTGAGCTCATTGTCCAGGCCATCTTAGCAAAGATGATCCCCACTTCAGTGAGAGTTTAGTGTTTATGGTCATTGTCTAGTTGGGTTGCCAGGCTACTGCTTGGAGAAAGCACCTTACTGGTTCTTTTGAGCTTTTTTTAAAGCTGTTTCAGGTTTCAACTTTCTTTTAAGAAGTTAACTTGAGTGTGTCAGCCATTACACACTGCTATCTGAGGAGGAACAGCTGATCTGTGATATATAGCAATAAGAAGCCTGTTTTTTTTGCTTTTTTGTAGTAGTTATTGCTTATTCTGGATATTTATAGCAATTTTATTGTATACTGCATACTTGTACTGTATTTCATAGCTATTGGCTCACTTGTGATAAACATTTCTGTAGTGTTCTCCTACCCTCCCTCACTATTGGCATCTTGTCTTTATACCTGTTGGCCTTGCAGTTGCCCGCCCCTACGCTAAATTTGATCTTGGACACTCGTCCCAGTCTAGTGTCATTAGCTCATTCTACCTAATACAGAGAGAACATCTGAGAAGGCCAACCCACTTAGTTTCTTTCCTTCTGTTCCTCCTTTCTCCCTTTCTTAAAAAAAAAAAAGTCTGAATATCCTTGTGTTCTGACTGTGCTTCTCAAACATTTTGGAAATATATTTTAGTGCATTTATTAAAACTGTAATTGCCTTAATATTGCTACAACTTAAGTTCTCTAGGTTGCACTGCATCTGAATTGTTTGTGTGTTTTAGCTGCTTTTCCTTCCTCTCCACAAAGTTTATCCTTCCTCTCCACAAAGGTGGAAAAAACGACAACTTCTCTAACTTCTGCCCCATTGCCATCCTCTCTCCCATCTCTAAACTTCTCGAAAAATGCATTCACATACAACTCATGCCATTCCTAACCGAACATCAACTTCTATCTCCTACCCAACACGGCTTCCGCCCAGGACACAATACCAATACAGCCCTCCTCTCCTTCCTACACTCTATCAATTCAGCCCGAGAATCTGGTTACTTAGTTTCATCCGTTCTATTAGATCTATCTAAAGCCTTTGATACCATCTCTCATACCCATCTACTTAACTATCTACCTAACCTTAACATCTCCACAAAAACTCTTTCCTGGTTCTCCAGCTATCTTTCTGACAGGTCCCAAGCAGTGAAATGGGGCCAATCCTCTTCCTCCTTCCCTCCAATACCCACAGGAGTTCCCCAAGGTTCCATTCTTGGCCCTCTGCTATTTAACATCTTTATTAATGATTTTCACAAAGCCATTCATAACACCAAAATTGTCCAATATGCAGATGACTCCACTCTCATCTGCCATGCCTCCAACCAAACTGAACTCAAATCTCTAACTCAGTCCGCCTTCTCATCCACTGAAAAATGGATGCACAATAACCACCTCTCACTAAGTGCTAACAAAACAAAAATTCTCCTTTTCACTCCCTCCAAATCTACCCACATTAACAAACGCTCATTTCAAATTACCAGCCTCAACAACTCTGTCATTGATATTGTTCCTTCCACCAAACTGTTGGGGGTCACCATTGATGAACACCTAAAATTTAATATCCATATCCAACTCAACATCCAGAAAACCCACATAAAACTCGGCCTTCTCTACAGAAATAATCATTTCCTCTCTCCCTCTACTAGACTGACCCTGGCCACAACTTATCTTCTCCCATCTCTCCTTTATGGCGCTCCTCTGCTTACTAATCTATCTTCCACCCTTACCTCCAAGCTAGAAGTATGCTACAACAAAATCTCCAGGTTTGCCACAAATGCAAAAGCCTCCTCCTACCACTGCTCCTCCCTACTAACTGTAAACTGGCTTAAACTCCCCAATCAACTAGACTTCCTTCAAATTGTCTTAGCCCACAAATTACTTTTTCAACCCAACAGCTGCCCAGCTTTATCCAATATCCTCCAACCTTACAGCCCCCCAAGACCCCTTATATCCACTCACCAAAACCTCATTACCATCCACAAACCAAAGCATCCTGCTGGTCAGCTTCTACTATCCTTCATCCTAGCTAAAAAAATGGAACGCCCTGCCCTCCACCCTGAGAACTTGTGACAACCTAAATACCTTCAAAAGTCTACTTCACTCCTACCTGCTTCTTCACAGAAAATGTAACTGCACTCCACAACCCATACCTCCCAAACTCCCCCCTTCCTTCTCTCCTGGCTAAACTCATTACCTTTCAAACTACTGAATTATACTTCGACTACAACTCATAAGCTATCTCCTCCCAACATATCACACTTTGACTCTAATTTCAGTCCTTTCATAGCTACTTAATCTTCTTAGCTACTAAGTATTAGACTCCTCTATCCACTTCCCTTCCTCCATACTGAATGCTATGTAAAAGAATCTTGTGTGTGATATCTCAATTTGATACACAACTTAGCAATGTAAAATATTTCTATATATTTATGCAACTTGTTTTTCAGTGTAAAAGAATTTCTTTCATGTGCTATTTCAATATATGTAACTTATCAATGTGAAGAATTTCTATATGTTTATGTAACCTGCAAATCTTCACAACTTAACAATGTAAAAACTATTATGTAACTAGTTATGTGGAGCTTTTCTCCCCGGGCCTACACTGAAAATGGGCTCTCGAGCCCAGTGGACCTCCCCGGTCACCAAACTGGAATAAATAAATAAATACATTTTCTGTATATATAGACTTTTCTGTATATGTAGACTAGCTACTTATTCTACTGTATTACTGCTTCTTAAATCGTTTTTCAGTTGTGCACTTGCCTTGCTTCATTTAAAAAGTTTTAATTGCTAATTTTGTAGAGTTCTAATTGTATTTACTGTTTAGGGCTACACATTCAAGTGTTTTAGCCTTTTTTGTGTTTATTTAGTGTATTATTGCATTGTTTAGCCTGTTTTAATAAAAAAAAAATACTATCATGTTTACTGATTTCCTGCCTTTCCTAGCTAGTATTGTCCAGATCCCAGGCTTTGCTGGTTTCAGGACTTTATTTTTTGTGTCCAGAGCTATCCAGACCTTGCTGTGGTAGAGGGAAGTCCTACTGCATACCAGTGGGACTGGTGAGCATTGTACTGCCTATCTAACACTGGAGTGGTTTCCAGCTCTGAAATTGTAATTTTAGCCATTTTGGGCTGATTTCTATCCCTTTCAACTTTCTGGCTTAAAAATGCATGTGTTGGTGCATTTTTCGAATCGTGCAACACCACTGGGCTACGGTTAAAGTATTCCAGATGCCAGAAAGTCTGGTCTTAAAATTTTCCCTTAGAGCTAGCTGGTTTCTCAGTAGTAGCACTAAAATCTGAACCCCTGTGACTAGCAATTGCTCTAGAACCTGCTGGAAAACACTAGGAAGCCTTAAACTGATACATGCACTCAAATCTCCTTGTTAATAAGGAGAAATTAATCGTAGGCGCTAAACAGCCTATACTTGCAAAGTATCTTGCAAAGGTAAGGGAAAACAGCTCTTGTACTTTACAAAAAAGCACCTAAACAGGCATGTCCAAGGGTCAGCTTCCGGTGATTTCTCCTGTCCACCTGGTGAATGTGGGGATACTGGGGCAATGCAGCAACTGCCGCATGTACACAGACAACTCCCTC
Source organism: Protopterus annectens (assembly GCF_019279795.1). Lineage (NCBI taxonomy): Eukaryota > Metazoa > Chordata > Ceratodontiformes > Protopteridae > Protopterus > Protopterus annectens. The sequence continues at coordinate 916,885,795 of NC_056731.1, read as the reverse complement.
TTCCTACCACCCAGCACCACAACCTGCGAGAGGTGCTCTTACGTAGCCAAACTGGAAGCAAACCTCTCTCCAGCCAAGATAGGCAGTCAAGAGGAGAAGGTTAACACCTGAACTACACCTCAAGCAACATCCAGCCCTTCAAAACCCACACCATCAACACGCACATATAGCAACACTAAACCCACATATGAGGAGGCCCTTAACATTAACCTACCCAAGCAACAAGGAACTCCGAAGCTGAAATGCAAACAAACACCAGTCACAACCAAAGTGAAACACACAGCGCACAACACCAGTGTGCCACCCAACAACAGCCCATAAGGCAAGACAACGTACCCAACACTGTAGTCATAGGTGACTCTATAGTCAGGCACACTGATGTCCCACTCACCAGGCTGAACAAGGAGAACATTACAGTCAGCTGCCTGTTGGGTGCCAGAATCCGCCACATAATGCATGCATTCAAGTCACTCCACAAGTACAAATACAACTCTGTCATTCTCCATGTTGGAATGAATGACTTGAGATGTACCTCCCTGGACTACATGAAAAGAGACATGGAAGAGCTCTCAGATCATGTGGCCCAGGCAGGTATGACCCTAGCCCTGAGTAGCATCCTGCCTTTGCCCAGAATGATACCACAATAAAAGGAATGCTACCACAGTAAAAGGACAAAATGATTGACTTCAGCAATTGGCTAAGCTTCTGGTGTCAGTCAAAAAGGAATCCAGTATCTGTCTGCCTGGGACGACATAATCGACAAACCACGATGCTTTGCCAGAGATGGTCTGCATCTGTCACCCCTGGGATTCAGGTTACTGGCTAAAGCTCTTGCCACCCCTATAGTGCCATTTTTAGGCAAGGTTCAAAGGACAAAACCACCATCGTAACAGATACAAACATGCAAAATCTGAAGGTAATGCTACTCAATGCTAGAAGTCTAAACCTCAAAATGCACTCTCTCGAGGCACACTTAAAATTGGAGAACATAGTTATCTGTGCAGTAACTGAGACCTGGTACAAGGCTCCGGAGAGCACCCCTGCAATACCAGGCTACAACTCTTACCAGACTTTTCGGCCACCAAACCAAGACCGAAACACTAAAGGAGGAGGAGTGTCCATATTCACCAAGGATATTCACACCTCCAGGCTAGTTGCCCAACACAATGCATCTGAAATTCTCCAGGTGCAACTAACACTAGGTAAGACTGCAATCCAAATTGTAGCTTGCTACAAATCCCCCACCATGCCCATAATTTCTCACTACACCTTTCTAAACATACTGGAAAATATTAAGATACAACCAAACACCCTAATACTGGGTGATTTCAACTACCCTGCCATTAACTGGGAAAACTACTCGGATACCAACACCTTTTCCCAACGATTCTTGGAATTCATAAATTCCAACGCCCTGGATCAACTAATCCATTTTCCCACCAGGTGCTTCAATATCCTAGACCTGGTCATTACCAACATGGGAGATAGATGCTCCACACCACTGGTCACCCCCTCATTGGTCAGGTCTGACCATAAACAAATCACTCTTGACATCCACATCCCACCCCCACCCCCAGTAAGGAAACCTCCTTAAAAAACTTCTCCAAAGCCAACTTCATGCTACTGAAGTGACAGACTTCATGACACCCATGCAGACGGGAGCTGAAAGTACTGCTGAATCCTACTCTAAGGCACTGTACGAGCACATCCATTCATGCATGAATCATGCCATCCCAAATAGAACCAAGATGCTATCCTCCAAAAAAAAGGAAGCCAATCTGGTGGTCCCCTGCCATAGACAAACTGTGCAACAGAAGTAAGAAACTGTTGCAGAAAAGAGGAAAATCCCAGGATGCAAAAAACTCCCTTACCAGCCTCAGTAAGAAGCTGAGATCCCTCATAAAATCCTCCAAAGCTCATTTTGAAAATAAAATTGCCAAAGATAACCACAAGGCATTCTATAGTTATGTCAAGAATCTAAATGACAATGCTCAGATATGCTTTGAGCTGCAACAGAATGGCATTAAATATACTGATCCCAAGGATATTGCCAGTATCCAGGCAGATCGATTTAGTGCCAACTTCACCCCCTTCTCACCCCCTAAAGGGCCCATCTCACTACCAAAAGATTGCCAAATTCCGGTAATCATGACCACATAGGTAGAAACCGCACTCTCCAAAGCTAAGAATACAGCATCCATGGGATCAGATGACATCCCGGGCTGTGTACTACATGAACTACAAAATGAACTGGTGCCTCACCTAAGTGTCATGTTTAATCATAGCCTCACCTCAGGCTTCGTGCCCACTGAGTGGTGCACAGCTCCAGTTCTCACGCCACAAGGGGGAATCCACCTTGGATCCTGGGAACTACTGTCCCATCAGTCTGACGAGCCTGATCTGCAAGGGCAAGGAACGCAATATCATGGAACTTATAAAACAAAGACATTGGCAACCTTCAAACACTGGACCCCACCCAGTTTTAGTTTGTGAGGGGCCGGTTCTATCTCCTGAACCTGACTGACTCCTTCAAATCAGTTTCTAGAGGTGTGGACAAGTGTAAGCTGGTCCACACAGCCTATCTGGACCTCGCCAAGGCCTTCGATACCATCCACCACTCTGGATTCATAGGTAAACTTACTAAGCTGGGCATAAATCCCTACGTCACTCGATGGGTTGCCAACTGGTTTACTGACAGAACCCAGAGTATAAATGTAGCCGATTCCAAATCCAGCTCCAGACAAGTGACAAGTGGAGTACCTCAGGGTTCAGTCCTGACCGCTCTTGTTTGGCATCTACTTCTCTGAAGTACAGGCCCAACACTAAGGGACAAACTGGGAGCCATTATTGAATCCCCAAATGATGTGGATATTCTACAAAAGGGCCTTACAGAAACAGATGCTTCCCATTGATACCCATATTCCTACAGAAAGTGAATACCTAAACGTCAAACTGGTAATATCGAAAAATTAAAACCGCGAACGGCCGATTTAACATAGGGAATGAATTCCCTCGGCCGCGCAAAAAAAAATTAAACCAAAATTAAGTGGGGGCTTCGCCCCCCCTCCACACCCCCCATAAGGGGAGCTGTGCCCGCCACCCCCCTAACTAAATATACCAACTCCGAGATCGCTCTGCAGTGGGGAAAGGGGGCAAAATCCTCATAACGGCCAAGGGGATTCTTTCCCTGCGTTAAATCGGCTGTTCACGATTTTTTGCTTTCGCTAACCTAAACATTCGATCAGGTAATAGGAACCGGTGCACACTTATGCAACCAGCATATTGTACGTTTTTTAGTTTTGATATTTTTTCCCCTAACAGATTTGTTTTATTTTTTAATTGAATTGTACAGGTTATAGGTCACATTAAAGGTGGGAAAAGTTTTGAAATGATTTATTCTGGTCTCATTTTTTTATATCACAAAAATCCTGGCATTTTAACAGGGGTGTGTAAACTTTTTTACATCCATTGTAAATGAAAAAGAATATTGAATACCGTAAGGCTTTTTTTCTGATAAACAAGATACCCTTAGCAGTTTAGTGTCTAATTTGCATGTCACTAGAAGACAATTTGATAACGAGAAATGGAATGGAGAAAGTGTTTTCTGAAAACAGTCAAGTGTTTTCTCAACTGGGAGAGTTATAAAGATATAAAAAAATCAAATAGCGCATAGTAATAGAACAGGCTGTACCCATGCATCTTAGCACGACTAACCTTTTTTTAGTTAGCTTTAGCCTGTCTGTGTAGCTATCAACTTAGAATTTATGTTCTTATTAGGCACAAAAACTTCAGTATTTGAAGATGTACATAGTTTTATCTGCTGTTGTAAAGTTCATAGGTTTTAGGAGGGTTTTATGGGGGCGAGGTTGTTCTGTTTTAGGGCTTTCAAAAAAAAAAAAAAAAAAGATCATGTAAGATGTGACAATGTGACATACGTGCAAATGGATATGACATGAAACAACTGTATAAAAGACCAGCCTGCCGAACAGTATATGCATGTAACATAAAAGTTGGAACTAGACGTTTAGCAAAAGAGCAGTTATGTATAAAAAGTGGTAATAATAACTATATAAGAAAATGATGCTTTCTGTAATGCCTTTTAATCTGAATGGTCTTACAGATAGATGTAAAAAAGAAAGAGTAGTGAACTATATTAAAAAATGTGGAGTGCAAATAGCTATGCTACAGGAGACACACCTGGAAAGAACTGAACATGTGAATTTGATAAAAGGTTTTCAGGATGGTTATTCAGCAGAATATCTGGGGCAAAGGAAAAGAGGAGTACTTACTATAATTGCAAGAAGAGCTCCAACAGTAATAGAAGAGGACAAAAGATCATAATGGAAGAGACATAGTACTAAGGGGCTACTGGCTAGGGGGAGGATTACACTGGCATGCATTTACATTCCCCCTAAAACTGCTATAATGGAGCTTAAGAACATTCTGGGAGAAATTATCAGTTTTTAGCAAGGAATATTACTTGTAGGTGGAGACTGGAATTTGGTTTGTAACAGTGAAGATGTGTCTTGGGGGGGGGCTAGAGGGTAAAATATAACAAGGAAGGGTAGATTTTTGAAGACATTTATGAAAATGTTTGGCATGGATTATGTGAATTCAGTACTAGGAGTTTGGAGTGAATTTACATATTACTCACTGAGATACAAAAACTGGGCTAGGCTAGATAGATTTATATCTCACAGGAACGTGCATTTAATTGAAGGTCTTGAAAGACACACAATAACTATTTCAGATCATGCACCAATAATAACTAAAATAAAAATGCAAGACAGTGAAATGAAAATGAGTCAATGGCGCTTTCCCACCTACCAGTTGAATAGAGAGGAATTTAAGGAATGGGTCTTGGAATTAATTCAGGAGCTACTAGAGAAGATAGAATTATCTTCTGAAAACATAGCTAAGGAGTGGGATAAAATTAAAGTGGAGCTTAAAACTAGGTTGCAAATAAAAGAAAGGGAGATATGGTTAAACAGTAACAAGAATTATTTAGAGGGCTTGACAAATGTTAAAGTATTGCAAAATAGTGGGAATCTCTCAGAACAAGAAAAGGAATAGCTTCAGAATGCTAAACAGAAAATAAGGGATTACCTCGATAATATGTACGAGTTTAGAAAGATTGCTGTTAAGCAGCTGTTTTTTTGATAATTCTAGACACAAAAACTACTAGCACAACTCAGGCAACAAAAAGTGGAAAAGGTGGTCGCCAAGCTTAGGGAGCCTCTAAGAAGGAAGATAAGAGACCCTGTAGAAGTATTAGAAATATTTCGGAAATGTTATGAAAATTTGTATAAAGCAGAGGTATGGAAAATGAGAAAAGGTACAAACCGAAATGCTTATGGAAGAATTAAATATGCCAAAGTTATAGATAGATGAGGGTCAGTTACTAACAGTTATGATGGGAAGGGATGAGATAAAAATGACTGTGAATAACCATTCTACGGGAAAATCCCAGGGAATAGATGGTATTCCTGTGAAAATTTGAAAGTTAGGAGGAAAAAAACTGATAAAGATGTGGAAGGTTTTAACAGTATTTTAAGAGGAAGATAAATACCAGCATCCTGGAAGAAGGCGGTGGTAATGGTAGTACCTAAAGAGGGTTAAGATCCATCGGATCCAGCTTCATACAGGCCCATTTCAATACTAAACCATGATTATAAAGTGCCTATAATGGCTAAAAGAATGACAAAAGTGATACCAAAATTGATAGATACGGATCAGTGTGGTTTTGTGGAGGGGTGGCAAACATTTGACAATGTCAACAGAACAGGATCAGAGGCGTGAATTAAAGTAGGTGGGGTCCTCTCCGATAATTTCTGATCGAGTATAGGAACCAGGCAGGGTTGTCCGCTTTCCCCTTTGTTTGCATTATATTTAGAACCATTGGCAAAGAAAATTAAGGACTCAGAAATTCAAGGATATAGTTGGTATGGTAGTCAGGAAATGCTGGCTCTATTTGCAGATGATATTTTATACATGACAAAACCAGAAAGGGACATGACAGTGTTGTGGAACATTAAGACGGTGTCAGATCTTCTTGGGATACAAAATTAATGAAGCTAAAACAAAGGCAATAGCAGTAAATTATGTACCCACAGACGAACTGATGCAACAATATCCATATTTATGGGGACATGAAAAAATGAAGTATGTAGGAGTATGGATTAGAAATGACTCTGTGGTGGCAGCTAAAGGATATGTGTATATACAGCTCAGCAAACTCCTTGTGGTGTCCTGCAGAGTCCTACAGCAGCAGAGTGACAAAAGAGAGACTTTGGATTGATTAAGTATCATTTCTCTGCATTTTTATTTTGCTGTTGATTGCTAATTTCACCTAAAACGTTATTTACTAGAGTTTTTGTGTTCCAAAAAGCTTATTTTTGCTGCAAATTGTACTTATTTTTTTGATTGCACTTGCTAGTCGTTTTTGTGTTCAAATCATCTGTTTAACTGTTGTAGGCTACACACTCAAGTGCGCTATCCTTTTCTGTGCATTTAAAGTGTTTGAGTAAAGTTACTGTATTTTTGTGAAAAAAAGAAAAATAAAACAAAAACAATTCCTGTTTCCTGCCTTTTCTAAGTTAGTCTAATCCAGTTTTCATGTTCTGCTGAATTCAGGGCTGTGGTACAAGTTCCTGTGTTGTGCCCATACCTTACTTGGATAGAAGGAAGTTTCTCTGCTCACCAGTGAGAGTGAGGAGCTTTGAACAGCCTTATATGTCCCTGGAGGAGTGGTCTCAGCCCAGCAACTAGTAGTTTATTGGCCATTTTGGGTTAATTTCTATCTCTTTAATCTCCCTGCTATAAAACCCGCATTTGCGTGCTTTTGCACTTATATACAGCTCAGCAAGCTCCTCGTGTTGTCCCGCAGAGTCCTAAAGCAGCAGAGTGACAAAAGAGAGACTTTGGATTGATTAAGTATCATTTCTCTGCATTTTTTTTGCTGTTGATTGCTAATTTCGCCTAAAATGCGATTTACTAGCATTTTTGTGTTCTAAAAAGCTTATTTTTGCTGCAAATTGTACTTATTTGTCTGATTGCACTTATTAAAGTTGTTTTCAGTAATTTCTGTGTTCAAATCATCTGTTTAACTGTTGTAGGCTACACACTCAAGTGTGCTAGCCTTTTCTGTGCATTTAAAGTGTTTTGAGTAAAGTTACTGTATTTTTGTGAAAAAAGAAAAAAAATATTCCTGTTTCACACCTTTTCTAAGCTAGTCTAGTCCCGTTTGCAGGTTCTGCTGAATTCAGGGCTGTGGTACAAGTTACTGTGTTGCCCATACCTTACTTGGATAGAAGGAAGTTTCTCTGTTCACCAGTGAGATTGGAGAGCTTTGAGCAGCCTATCTGTCCCTGGAGGAGTGGTCTCAGCCCAGCAACTAGTAGTTTATTGGCCATTTTGGGCTAATGTCTATCTCTTTCATCTCCCTGCTATAAATCCTGCATTTGCGCGGTTTTGTGCACCGGGCAGCGCCGGTTAGCTAGGGTTAAACTGTTCCCAGCTCTACGAAGTCTGCTCTTCAATTTTTCCCTTGGAACTAGTCAAACTCTCAACTTAAGCACTCAAACCTTTCCTTTTACAGTCCAGCACTTGCTCAAATCTCTTAGTATGCACTAATAAATTCTAGCACTACACCCCCCTATACTATACAGAAGTACAAGGCTTCCCTATTCGTCCTTACCAGGCAATCAGTAAAACAGTTCACTTTATCTGTTCAGGCATGTCCAAAGGGCAGTTTCAGGTGTACTCTCCAGTCCAGCTGGTGAATCTGGGTATCTTGAGGCAATGTTACAATTGCCTCATGTACACAGACAACCCTCTCCTCCTTCCAACAAACACAAATGTATGTGAGAGATGCAACTGTACAGCTGAACTGGAGACCAAGCTCTGTCAACCCAAGACTGGAACAGTCATTCATGAGGAGAAGGGAAACACTTGCACCACACTACCAGTCTCACGTAGACCAGTCATATCTGCACCAGCAAACACACACAAATACACAAAAACATACTCTGAGGCTCTAAATAAAAATCTGCCAAAGCAGCAGAGACCTCCAAAGCAGACATCCAAGCAACCTCCACCCCCTTCGACAACAACCACGTATCACATTACTTCACAAAGTCAGTGTGCCATGCAATCACAGCCCTTAAGGCTAAACAACACACCCAATACACTAGTAATAGGTGACTCTATTGTCAGGCATACTGACGTCCCACTCACTAGACTGAACAAGAAGGTTACTGTAAGCTGCCTGTCAGGTGCCGGGATCCACCACATAACACAAGCACTCAGGTCACTCCAAAACAGGTACAAATATGGCTCTGTCATTGTCCATGTTGGTGTGAATGACCTGAGACATACCTCCCTGGACTACATGAAAAGAGACATAGAGGAGTTCTCTGATCATGTAGCCCAGGCCAGTATGACCCTGACCCTGACCCTGAGTAGCATCTTGCCCTCACCAAGAATGATGCCACAGTATAAAGATAAAGTGATCAATTTTAACAATTGGCTAAGCTATTGGTGTCGTTCAGAGGGGATTCAGTGTCTGTCAGCTTGGGATGACATGCTCGACAAGCCACGTTGTGCTTCGCCAGAGACGGCTTGAACCTGTCGCCCTTAGGCTTTCGAATACTGGCCAAGGCTCTTGCCACCCCCATAGTGCCTTTTTTAGGCAAGGCTCAAAAGACAAACCCACCTCCATAAACAACACAAGAAACCAAAAACTGAGGGTAATGCAACTCCGTGCCAGAAGTCTAAACCTCAAAATGCACACACTCGAGGCACTCCTCAGTATGGAGCGAAACGATATCTATGCGGTAACAGAAACCTGGTTCAAGGCTCCAGAGAGCACCCCAGCACTACCAGGCTATAACTCATACGATACCTTCCGGCCCCAGAACCCGGACCGAAATACTAAAGGCAGGGGTGTATCCATTTTCATCAAGGATAACCCACACCTCTAGGTTAGTGGTACAGCATGAGGCCTCGGAGACCATCCATGTGCAACTAACAGTGGGCAAAGCTGCTTTTCAGATTGTAGCTTGCCACAGATCACCCACCTTGTATCAGGACCCCCACTCAGCATTCCTGAGAACATTGGAAAATATGAAGGTCCTACCAAACACCATGATATTGGGTGAGTTCAACTACCCAAACATTGACTGGGAAAACTACTCAAGTGCTAACTTCTTTGCCCAACGCTTCCTAGAGTTTATAAACTCAAATGCCCTGGAACAACTGGTCACCACTCCCACAAGAAGTGACAACATATTGGACCTGATCATCACGAACATGGGGGATCAGTGTTCCACACCAGAGGTAAACCCTGTCGCTGGTAAGATCTGACCATAAACTAATCACACTGGACATCCACATCCCGACCCCATCCCCAGTCAAGGAAACCACTGTGAAAAACTTTTCAAAAGCAAACTTCACACTTCTCAAGACCGAGGAGGAAAGATTCAAAGCCCCCTTGCTAAAGGATAATGCTGCCCAAACCGAAGAATCCTTTACAAATGCATTCTGTGAGCACCTATAGGAATGCATGGATCGAGCTATCCCAAGTAAAACCAAGACTCACTCCTCCAAAAAGAGGAAACCAGTCTGGTGGATCCCGGCCATAAATAAGCTATACAACAGAAGGAGGAAACTTGTACATGATAGAGCAAAATCCCAAAAACAGAAGGCATCCCTTATCAGTATTAGCAAGAAACTACGATCCCTCATAAAATCATCCAAGGCCAACTTCGAAAGAAAAATTGCCAAAGACTGTAAAGATAATCACAAAGCCTTCTTTAGCTATGTCAAGAATCTAGGTGGCAACTCTCAGATCTGCTCTGAGCTAGTGCAAAATGGCAAAAAATACACTGAACAAACTGACATTGCCAACATCCTGGCTGACATGTACAATGCAAACTTTACCCCTCCACCCCCAAAAGGGCCTGTGTCCATCCCAGAAGAATTTAGAGCCAGAGACATCACAGACACACAGGTGAAAACAGCCCTTTCCAAAGCCAAAAACACAGCATCAGTGGGACCGGATGGTATCCCAGTCTGCGTCTTATACGAGCTCAAAAAAGAACTAAACCCTCACCTAAATTCACTGTTCAAACTCAGCCTTACCACAGGCTATGTACCCAAAGAATGGCATACAGCAACAGTTATCCCGCTCCACAAAGGTGGTGCCACAACGGATCCTGGGAACTATCACCCTATAAGCCTGACTAGCCTGGTCTGCAAAGCTATGGAGCGCATCATTATGGAACTCATTAACAGAGACATTGGGAACCTCCAGACACTGGACCCTACCCAATTCGGCTTTGTTAAAGGCAGCTCTTGCCTCCTAAACCTAGTTGACTTCTTTGAAACAGTTACCAAGGCCATAGATGAGGGAAAGGTAGTCCACACAGCCTACCTGGACCTCGCAAAGCCTTCGACACCATTCCCCATTCTGGCATTATAGATAAGCTTACCAGCTTGAACATTAACCCCTATGTCATGAGATGGGTTGCCAACTGGCTCATGGATATAACTCACATGGTCAGAGTTGCGGGTGCCATGTCAAACTCTAAACCGGTTACAAGTGGTGTCCCACAGAGCTCAATCCTGGGAACCCCTCCTGTTCGGTATATACTTCTCTGAGGTACAGGCAAGCACGGGAGGACTATGGCTGACCAAGTTCACAGATGATTGCAAACTGGGGGCCATAATCGACTCTCCAGCTGACACAGACATGACATCCTCCAGAAGGGTCTCACGGAGACGAATACCTGGTGTCAGAACCATGGCCTCAAGCTAAATGCCAAAAAGTGCACAGTCATCCCCTTTGGGAAGAACAAAGTGTCCAAGACCTACCACATAGGTGGTAATCCACTAAGTACAGAAGCGGTAATTAGAGATCTGGGGACCCAAGTAGATAGCAACCTCTCCTTTGATAATCACATTTTCAAAGTGGTTAGAAAATCCTTCTATGTAGCCCACTTAATCATGAAAGGGTTCACATCTAGATCAAGAGAGGTCATTGTGCCCCTCTGCACATCGCTCAACAGGCCCATAATAGAGTGCAGTGCCCCATTTGGGATGTACCTTACTCGACACCTGCAACAGCTGGAAAGACCACAGAAGTACCTCATCAAGAGGATCGTGGGCCTCAAACAGATGCCGTATGCAGCTCGAATAAAGAAACTCCAGCTCTACTCTGTTGCTTACCGCCTACTCAGAGGTGATCTCTGCCTGACGTACAAGGCCATGTCTAACCCAGAATTAATGGACATGCTCCACCTCAAGAAAACCAAATCTCTTAGAGCCACATGCTGTAGGGATTTACACCTCAGCACAGCAATAAATAGGACATGCTGGAGGGATAGATTCTTGTCCCAGAGACTTCCATCGCTCTGGAATAGAATCCCAATCTATGTTAGGCAAAGCCCCTCAGTAACTCTTCCTAGAATAAGCCCCACTGACAGTTTGTGTAATCAGACCTGCGATATGCTAAAAAGGCTGTTTGAAAACCTTGCCTCTAGGTCATCATGCGACTTGCATAGCACTAAAATGTAAACAAACTCCTCTAGCAACAGATCTGAGATAATGCCCCTTTAAAACAAGTCCAGTCCCTTAGCTTTCTCGAAATACAAAACGCCTCATTTGACAGAGACAAGGCTTAGAAATCCTGAATAAAAAGTAAAGATCAGTCAAACCTACAAGCATACAGCAAATTAAGAATCAAACAGAAATCCACAGTAAACTTGATGGAAAAAAAAACTTAGTTTACAAACCTACAAAACAAAAATTATAAACCCCCCCCAAATGCTCAGAACCTTCAGTAACCAGCTACTTAATGCTGGATGGACTTTGCAATCTTCCCCCATGACTACATCTTCAAACACCAAAATAATGCACACATTCCAGAACAGCATGCCAGTGTACTTTATAAATTAACATTCTGATGTTAATTTTCATTCTATCAACTGTTCCGGCTTGGCCGTTACTAAAGCTCCTGGTAACAAAAAAAACTCTCAAGCTTCTCCCTTACTCATAATGCACCAACCCCCAACATACCCCAAATTTCATTTGCCTCTTGTCGAGAAAGGACATGGTCAGTCATAACTTTTGAGCTTCATCACTGTTTTTTCAGATAAGTTAGCATTTGTCTTTTAAATTTTATATTCTGCCTTTTCTACCTAATTTATCTGTTTTTTATTGATCCCTTACCCTTGTACTTATTGTAGTTCTTATAAATACCATTGTTGATATCTATCCCTTCTTTTCTTTTACATGTACCTCCCTGGAATACATAAAAATGGACATGGAGGAGCTCCCCCGATCTTGTAGCCCAGGCAGGTATGACCCTAGCTCTGAGTAGCATCCTGCCATCACCCAGAATGATACCACAGTACAAGGACAAAATGATTGACTTCAACAATTGGCTAAGCTTCTGGTGTCATTCTAAGGGGATCCACTGTCTGTCTGCCTGAGATGACATGATCGACAGACCATGATGCTTTGCCAGAGATGGCCTGCACCTGTCGCCCTTGGTATTCTGGATACTGGCTAAGGTTCTTGCCACCCCTATAGTGCCTTTTTTAGGTAAGGTTCAAATGACAAATTCACCACCATAACAGGTACAAGCAAGCAAAATCTGAGGGTAATGCTACTCAATGCTAGAAGTCTAAACCTCAAAATGCATTCACTCGAGGCACTCCTTAAAATGGAGAACATTGACATCTGTGCAGAGACAGCGACCTGGTTCAAGGCTCCAGAGAGCACCCCTGCATTACCAGGTTATAATTCATACCACACCTTTCGGCCACCTAACCTCGACTGAAACACTAAAGCTGGAGGCATGCCCATATTCATTAAGGATATCCACACCTCCAGGCTAGTTGCTCAGCATAATGCATCTGAGATTATCCAAGTGCAACTAACTCTGGGCAAGACCGCAATCCAAATTGTAACTTGCTACAGATCCCCCACCATGCCCCAGGATTCCCACTCCTCATTTCTTGATGCACTGGAAAATATTAGGGTACAACCCAACACCCTAATAATGGGCAATTTCAACTACCCCACCATTAACTGGGAAAACTACTCATGTACCAACTCTCTTGCTCAGCGTTTTCTGGAATTCATAAATTCTAACGCCTTGGATCAACTTATCCACACCCCCACCAGTGGCAGCAATATCCTTGACCTGGTCATTACCAACATGGGCGACCGGTGTTTCACACCAGAGGTCATTTCCTCGTGGGTCAGATCCGACCACAAGCTAATCAGCCTAGACATCCACATCCATTTAGGGAAACCGCCGTAAAAAAATTTCTCCAAAGTCAACTTCATGCTTCTTAAGACAGAAGTGGCAAACTTCACGACACCCATGCAGACGGACATTAGATGCATGACTGCTGAATCCTACACAGATGCACTTTATAAGCACTTACACGAGTGCATGTATCGTGCTATCCCTAACAGAACCAAGTTACTATCCTCCAAAAAAAGGAAGCCAGTCTGATGGTCCCCTGCCATAAACAAACTCTACAACAGAACAAAGAAACTGTTGCAAAAAAGATTAAAATCCCATGACTGGAAGAACTCCCTGGTCAGCCTCAGTAAGAAGCTGAGATCCCACATAAAATCCTCCAAAGCTAGTTATGAAAACAAAATCGCCACTGATTCTAAATACAACCACAAAGCATTCTATAGCTATGTCAAGAATCTCAATGGCAACACTCAGATCTGCTCTGAGTTAAAGCACAATGGCACTAAATATACAGAACCAACTGATATTGCCAACATCCTGGCAGATAGGTTCAGTGCTAACTTTACCCCCCACCCCCCACCCCCTAAAGGGTCCATCTCTATACTGCAAGAATGCAAAGTTCTGTAATCACGGCTACACAGGTAAAAACCACACTCTCCAAAGCCAATCACTGAGCATCCATGGGACCGGACTGCGTTCTACATGGACTACAGAATGAACTGGCACCCCACTTAAGCACCACGTTCAGTCATAGCCTCACCTCAGGCTTTGTGCCCACTGAATGGAGCACAGTGACTGTTATCCCACTCCACAAAGGGGGAGCCACCATGGACCCCGGGAACTACTGCCCCATTAGCCTAACAAGCCTGGTCTGCAAGGCAATGGAACTTATCATCATGGAACTTATAAACAAAGACATTGATAATTTCCAAACAATGGACCCTGCCCAGTTCGGGTTTGTAAAAGACAGATCATGTCTCCTAAACCTGATTGACTTCTTTGAAGCAGTCACCAAAGCCGTAGATGAGGGTAACATGGTTCACACAGCCTATCTAGATTTCACCAAGGCTTTTGACACCATCCCCCACTCTGGAATTATACTAAACTAGGTATAAATCCCTATGTCATAAGATTGGTTGCCATCTGGCTCACTGACAGAACCCACATCCAACTTCAGACCAGTGACAAGTGGAGTACCACAGGGTTCAGTCCTGGGTCCTCTCCTGTTTGGTATCTACTTTTCTGAAGTACAGGCTAACATAGAAGGTCAAGAAACGAAGAAGGTAATGGCAGAAGTGAACACCAAAATACATCCGCCAACACCTGACGAAAGCGGATATTAAATATTTTATACGCTATTGACTCGTGACCATTGAAGGTGTTTGCTTTTTGGTGTTCACTTCTGCCATTACCTTCTTCGTTTCTTGGTTTCGTTTGGCTTTTTTCGGTTGGTAACATAGAAGGTCTTTGGCTATGAAGTTCACAGATAACTGCAAACTAGCCATAACTGAAACTCCTAATGATGTGGACATCCTACAAAAGGGCCTCACTGAGACAGATGCCTGGTGTCAAAACCCTCACTGAGACAGATGCCTGGTGTCAAAACCATGGCCTCAAGCTCAATGTCAAAAAGTGCATTGACATCCCCTTTGGTAAAAACTCTGTACCCATGAGCTACCCACATAGGTGGTAGTCTACTTAACACCAAAAGTGTGATAAGAGACCTTGGGATACAGGTGGACAGTAGTCTCTCCCTTGATTAATCACATTGCCACAGTAGTCAGGAAATCCTTCTAAGTGGCACACCTCATCACAAAAGGCTTCTCATCCAGGAAAAAAGAGGTCATTGTTCCCCTCTACTCGTCACTCATTAGACCCATTTGTAGAGTACACACACCCCTTTTGGTATGTACCTCACGAGATCTACAACAACTGGAAAGGCTGCAGAAATACCTCACAAAGCAGATTACCAGCTTAAAACAGATGCCCTACGTAGACCATCTAAAAAAACTCCAGCTTTACTCCATCGCTTATCGCCTACTCAGAGGCGATCTCTCCCTAACATTCAAAGTTATGTCAAACACAGAGCTGTTGGACGTGAAATCCCAATCCCTCCGAGCTCCACACTCTAGGGACCTAAACCTTGTCACCACAATAAACAGGGATCGATTCTTGTCCCAGAGACTTCCCATACTCTCGAACAAACTGCCTATCTGTATCAAACAACGATGTTCTTCTTATTTCACTGTTGCAGTCATTACATTTGGGTTATCTGCTTTCACCCCAGGGATCACCACTGTGACTCTGCTCGACAGGGGCACAGGAAAATAATTTTCTTGGGTGGGAAAAGCCAGGGTACCTTTTTGGCTTGGCTTGTATAGGCCCTAGGGATGATAGCCTAGTACCTACCTGTGAACCTAGTGTATTCCTAATTACCATTGTTAGTAATAACTTTTCCTTCTTTCTAATCTAGTAAAAAAGAAATTCCTATCTGACTTACTTTTTTTGTTGTAGAATGGCTGAGAAGGGTCATTCTGGCTACAAAAATTGTTCGAAGTGTGGGCACACATTGCCTATTTCGAGTGCCCACAGTCTTTGCATTTACTGTATAGATCCACCGCACCTACAAGAAGACTATCCAGTCTGCAGAGTTTTAATCCCCATGCTTTAGTGGACAGAAAGAACAAATTTAATACTGAAAGTTTTGTTACCTTTGTCTTTCAGAGAAGCTATTACAAGGGCTCAGGCCCCAAGCTCAAGTCCAAGGAGTTGAAATCTCCCATTGCTTCTACTTCCTCTTCTCCATCCTCAGAGTTGTCTAGGAAGAGGAATGAGTCGGACCTCTTCCACCTCAAATCCAAAGAAAAAGAGGTTTACGGATCTGATGTCCTCGGAGCCGGCTGTGTTGGACCCTATTGTATTGCCTAGGACCTGTTATACTCCATCTGTGGATCCAGTCCCTTTCAGGTCCTATTTCCCTTTATGGAAAAGCACCATAGTAAGTCACCTTCCCTGGCCTTGTCTTCATCCTCCAGAAGTTTGACTGAAGAATATGTGGATAGGATGACGAGGCAGTTTGTGCACAGATCCAGATGGGTGTATTACCGGCTCATATTATTTCGGGTCAGAAAGCTGATCCTTCAACCACAGCACCACTTCAGGCTCCTCCTCTGATCCCTTTGGTTGATTCAGAGTCCCTGGATCCAAGTCTTCTGGGTCAATCTGGCTTGAATCCGAAGATAACCCTTTCTTCGGATCCAAAGCTAACTCTTACTGACACAGCTCTGACATCTTCTGATCCAGAGGACTCTCGGAGCTGAAGGTTCCTTGTCTTATCCGAGGTACTGAGATTGACCCCGAATGTCTTGGAGCTATCTCCGTGCCTTGGTGCTTTGGCATTGGACAGCTCAGCTCTGACTTTTTCCTCGTGGAGATTACTTTTGGGGAAGGAAGAGACAGCGGTCCAGAAGCATGCCTTCTCTATGTCTAGGTCTTCTCTTTTCCCAGGGTGGTTTGCCTTCAAGGTTGTGAAGAGGGTGTTTTTTGCTCTGACAGGATTGACTGACCGAACCAACTTGGATCTACAGTCCAGCACCCAGATGTGTCTGCACTTGGAGCCTCATCATTTGACTCAACAGGGGCAGCTAGCTCGAGACCTCCAGTCTACCCAGCAGGGTTTCATAGTCTCTTCTGACACTTCCCTGGGGCATCCTACCAAGGAAGTCCCTAGGAAGAGAAAGTGCCAGAGGAGGCACTAGGTCTTTCCACAAGGGTCACTCACTGAGGATATGGACTTCGATGAGGGTGAGGGGTCCCCACGATCACCTCCAGAAGACATCTCATTTGGCGACATCCTTGAGATCCTGAAACAGAGAGGTGGTTGGACCCACATGCAGCCCTTCACCTGAGGAGTCAGTATTTCTAGAGGCCTTTGGATGGCCCATCTATTTCCTGGATTACTCTACCCACCGACAAGCTTATTGACTTGGTCTCTTGGTGGGCATGGAAGGAGCCTGATGCAGTTGAACCAATACCCAAAAGGTCAGATAGGATTCTAGCTCCACCTGTGGGGAAGGAATTTTGGACTAAAGGAGTGCCTGTGGCTGCCATGGTCATGGTGGTGGCCACCAAAAATGAACTTGCCGAACAGAGTTCCTCTGTTCATCCCCTAACAGGGAGTCTAGGGTGATGTACAGGTTTGTGAAGCATGTCTATGCTTCAGCGACCTTTGTTAGGTCACTGAACTATTTAACGCATTTTACTAGGTTGCAAAGAGATTTGATCAAAGAACTTTCAACTTCCCTTTCGGGGATTGTTTCTGCTGAGGCCCATTTGTCCGTGGCTTCTCAGTTGGCTACCCACCAGTCTGTCTCAAATTCATCCATGAGGCTTATTTTGCGTTCAGCCGAAGGCACCTCAAGGACAGTGGGTTCAGGCATATTCATTAGGAGGCAGGCCTGGATGCATGTATGGGATTTTGCAGAGCCCTTCAAGTCCTTGTTCATCAGTGCTCCTTTTGACAGCACTTTTTTGTTTGGCTCCAAAGTGAAGGGCACATTATCTAGGTGTGAGAAGGATGGAAAGCCCCTCTGTGCAGTGGGCATACATTTTTTGACCTCTCAAAGATCCTTTTCTAGGAATCAACAAGGTGGTCAGAAGATGTGGATCAGGAAGTCCCACGGTCCTTTCCAGGACACATGTGGAGAAAGTTTCCCTAGGGGAGAGGCAGGAACTCAAATGGAGAACATCTCCATTGCGGCAGAGGAGAACTGCAAAACCAGGGCTCCAGAAACTTTCTCTGACAGACCTTACCAGCGCTCCTGAAAGGAGGCCCTTGTCCAGCTCTGGAGGCAATTGGGGATCAACTGTCTCTGCACCAGAGCATTTGGCTAGACCTAAAAGATAAGTGCGTGCAAAGGATTATTTCCAGAGGTTATATAATATCGTTTTGCCTTCCGCCGCCAACTGTATGAAACATTTTCTGATGTTCCACCCAGTCAGAGGAAAAAAGCAGCTATACAAATACCAAAAGCTGCTAGAAAAAGTCATCCAAGAAGTCCCACTACACCAGATAGAACCAGAACTTACAATTCTTTTAGTGCCAAAGAAAACAGAACTGGAGACCAATTTTGGATCTCAGCAACCTGAACAAGTCAGTTCAACACACACAGTTTCAGATGGTCATGTTTCAGTCCATTCTCCCTTTTTCTGAGCATGGACAACTGGATTTGCTCAATTGACCTTCAGGATGTGTACCATCACATAAAGATGAGCAGACAATCCGGAAAGCATTTACACTTTTGGCTGGGAGACCGCCATTACCAGTTCAGAGCTCTGACCTTTGGCCTCACCACAGCCCCCAGGGTGTTTACCAAGTGTACGGCACTAGAAGCAGCTCACTTATGACTGTAGGGATTCCGGGTGTTTCCATAGCTGGACGACTGTCTCATTACCACCTCGACCAGGCATCTGTTAATAAGAGCAAGAAATTAGGTACTCCTTATTTGCTGTTATCTAGGGATAACCATAAATTACAAGTCTCTCAACCAACTCAAAATATGGAATTCATAGGAGCAGTTTTCAACATGAAGTCAGTGATCGTCTGTACTCTTGAGATAGGAAGAGAAACTATCAGATTATAGGTCAGAAAAATAATTTGCAGTATCACGATCTCAGCCTGCTTGGTCCTTCAGGCTCTAACATCAATGTCAGCAGTAATAACCTTGGTGCATCTAGCCAGGTTTCATATGAGAATACTTCAATGGATGCTAGCATCCACTGTGCTCTATTCTTTACCAATGCATGTTAGCACAAATAATCACTCAGGCATGCAAGAGATATCTCAGGTGGTGGATTCAGTCAAATCAAGTTCTACAAGATTGTCACTTCATTCTTCCTCAGCCCAAGGTCATAGTGACCACAGACACTTCCCAATCAAGGTTGGGGCACTTTCTGGGGAAAATGGTCCAAGGCATTTGGTTCCTCAAAGAGGCCAATTTGCATATAAATATCCTAGAGATGAGAGCAGTGCTCTTAATGTTACAGGCCCTCAAGAATGTTCTCCCTTCAGGGACAGTTGCTATTCAAACAAGACAGTATGTCAGTAGTTTGGCACATCAGTAAACAAGGAGGGATCAAATGATACCCCTTGTGTTGAAAAGCTCTCAGAGTGTGGCAGTAGATGTTCTCATAAAACTGCTTTCTCATAGCAATGCACATTCCAGGAAAGTCCAGTGTGATAGCAGACAAATTGAGCAGGTCCACTCTTCTACCTCACAAGTGGTCTCTCAACAAGAAAGTGACAGATATTATCTTTTGTCAATGGGGCCATCCTTGCTACAATCTTTTTGCTTCTCCCCTAAACAACAAGTGCAGCAGCTGCTAAACTCTGTCTCCTCTCCTTTAACAAAAAATAAAAGGAGGGGAGAGAAACATTTTTGTTGTCTTTACATTAATTATTTGCCTTCTGGGTGTGTGAGCTGTGCTGTAGGTCTATGTCATCCTTTGCTGTCTCCTGTTGATGATTTCTTCCCTTGTTCACAAGTTGTAATCAAACCGAAGTCCACATTAAACTTGATGGAAAAAAAATAGATTACAAAACCTACAAAACTTGTAATGCCCCTCTCCCAAATGTTCTGAACCTCTATTAACCAACTACTTAATCCTTTGCGGACTATACAACCTCCCCCTCCCATAACTACATCCTCAAACCCCACTGAAATTGCATATGCTTTCAACTCCCATTTTATTATCTGTATCTCTAGCCTACTAAAAGACTCGCCACAAAATAATGCACACATCCCAGAACAAGATAAATTAACATTTCAACCAGTACCCGCAGCCAGCGTCAAGAAGCTACTACAAAGGCTGAAGCCTACCTCCCCAGCCCCTGATCTCCTACCAGGAGAATACCTTAAAATTGCAGCTGAGGCTATAGCTTATCCAGTATCAATTCTCATAAATCATTACATCAGTGAATCATATGTCCCCCTCCTCTGGAAAAATGCTACATTCTGCCTCTACACAAAGGTAGCCACTCCCTAGAACTTAGTAACTGTAGACTCATTGCCATCCTCTCCAAAATCCTAGAAAAATATATGTAGTCACAACTCCTACACAACACAGTATTATCACCATCACAGCATGTCTTCCATCCCCATCACAGTACCTCCACTGCCCTTCTAAATTTTACCTGCATCATTAACGCACCCAAAATGAGAGGAAATTAGTATTAGCTATTTTTCTCAATCTTGATATTGTCTTTCACTCTATCCTCCTACAAAAACTAGGCTAGTCTTTATCTTCATGATAAAACTCTAACATGGTTCCATGATTACCTTTCTAATAAGTCACAAGCAGTGAAATGGCTGTACGAAGCCTTATCCTTCCTCCTAGTATCGATAAGCATCTCTCAAGACTCCATCCAAGGACCAATTGTATTCAATGTCTTTGTCATTGACCTAAACAAGGTGTGTGAAAATGCCAGCTTACTACAGTACTCCAGTGTTGCAGCCATAATATGCTAAGCTAACAACTTTTAACTCTACAAAAAATAACCCAGGAAGCCTTCACCTCTGTAGAAACCTAGCTGACAAACTCCCAACTATTCCTGGACCCAAGTAAGTGTAAACTAATTTTTTTCCCCAACGCATCATTCAAACACCACCACCACTCTCTCTTTTACCTCCACAAACTCCACCACAATTCAAACTGTCCTACAAACCAAACTTTTAGGCAACTGTATTGACAAAGACCTAAAATGTAACTGCCATATCCAAAAACGAAAAAGAACACACACCACACACACCAAAAACTGGGCTCACTCTGAACAGCTAAGTCGTGTTCAGTGATACACGAAAGCAGATTGCCTCCACTCGCATCCTTCCTTCACTTCTATGCTCTGCTCTAGTCCTGTGTAACTTGCAATCAACTGGACTAAACAAATTTGAACAATGTTACAACAAGGTTGCAAAATTTACTGCAAATTTCCCCCATAGAGCTCACCATTCTGTTGCCTTCAGGGTACTGCATTGGTTAGAACTACACCACTACCTGACTTACTCCCAAATCCCCTTAATACACAATCTCATCTATAAATCAAACACCTGCTCTTCCCTCTAAATGATCTCATACACTTTTATCATCCCTCAAGACTACTCTGCTCCACTAACAAACTTCTCCTTACTGTGTTCAAATCTAATAATACTGCTGGGAACTATTTATACTTCCATCATGTATGTTAAATTTGGAACTCAGTACACCTAGAAATAAAATGAGTCCATCCTACCAGCATTTAAAAAAACTGCTAAAATCTCGCCTTCTCAGCTCATGGCTCTGTAATTGTACACAACCTGGCTAACTATTCTGGCTCAAAAAATCTCTTCCTATCTACCTTCCACTGCTCATATTCAGCCTAGAGACCTTATTAATCCCATCATACTATGGTACCCCAACCACTTCCTTTTATCTGTAAGTTATCCCAGGCTACTGCTGGATTTTTCCGTCATCTCTTATCCCCTCTCTATTTCATTAACTCCCTCCCCCTATGATTATTTATTTATTTATTGACATTTGTTAACCGGGTTTGTCCAACTGGGCTTGTAGCCCATTTTCAGTGGAGACCCGAGGATAAAAGCTCCAGTAGTACATTTTAAACAAGTACAATTTTAAACAATATTGATATAATAGCAGTTATAGCAAAAATATTCACATATGTTGGGTTACATGCATAAAGTTAAAGTTGCATTAAAAAGAAGCTAAGTAACAATTTTACAATGATATAGTTCAATAGGTCAACAATAAAAAATTTGTTTGTATAAAATTATGCAAATACATAGTAGACACGTTGGAGAGAGAGGTGTAATGAGGTACTAAGTCTGGTCCTTTTGAGGGTACATAAAGGGAAGGAAGACTAGGTAGGGTCATGGCAAGGGCAGGTTCTGGAACTGAGAAAATAAGCTTTTAGTTCATTTTTAAAATGTGAGGTGTGGGAGATTGAACGTAATTCAAGGGGAAGTTTGTTCCAAGCATGGGCAAGGGAGTGTTTGTAGAGTAGTTTGCCTACTGACCATTTTGGGTGGTAGATATCAAGTAATTGTTGGTTAGAAGTATGGAGGGTCCTGGATGGGATGTAGATGGGGAGACTAAGGAAGATAGAGATGGACAGAAGGAGGGTTTATAAAGAATAGAGTGTAGCATATGAAACTGATAAGATAGCAGAAATTGGGGAAGTTCAAGCCATTGAATAGAGTTTAAAGAAATGCAGTAGTGCGAGTTGTATGGGAAGCTAGTAATGAATTTGGCTATTTTATGGCAAGTCTGTTGGAGTTTGTTTAGAGTGGAGGCCTGGATATTGGTAAGAACTGGGATGGCGTATAAGAGGGAGGGGAGGAGGAATGCCTGGCTCAGGGTAAGTCTAGATTCAGGGGTTAGGAATTTTTTGTTCGATATAGCAGACCTAGTTTCTGGTTTGTTTTTTTTTTTTTTACACATTGGAGTATGTGTAGGTTGAACTTTAGTTCGTCATCGATAATGACCCCTAGGAGTTTTGTGTGGGTGTCAGGTTGGATAGTTGTATTGTTAGAAGATGTAATAAAAAAGGAGGTTTTGTGATGAGAAAGAGAATGGGGAAGGAAAAGTAGGAGTTTGGTCTTTTTGGGATTTAGGATCAATAGGTTGTGAGAGAGCCATTGTTCAGTGGATAGTAGGGCCTGTTGGGTCAGGGAGTGTAGTTCAGGAATGTTATTTGAGCTGAATATAAGTGTGGAGTCATCGGCATACTGAATAAGGGTGGATACTTTGCATGGGGTGTAAAGATCATTGGTGAAGATGTTAAACAAAAGGGCTCCCAAGATGGAGCCTTGGGGAACACCAGTGGAGATGGGAAGGAAAGGTGAAGAGGATGAGAGCCATTTGACAGATTGTTCCCTGTCAGATAGGTAACTATTAAACCAGGCAAGTGCGAAGGGGGATAGGTGGAGATTTGCGAGTTTGGATAGTAGTAAAGGATGAGAGACAGTATCAAAGGCTTTGGAGAGATCTAGGAAGAGACACGAAATGAGTTTATTGTTGACTAGTGCCTCTGCAATGATATGAGTGAAGGAGAGGAGGGCAGTGGTGGTGCTGTGGTGAGGACGAAATCCATGTTGGGTAGGGGTAAGTAAGTGGTATGTGAGGAGGTGATTGAGAAGCTGTGAGTGAATACATGTTTCTAATATCTTGGAGAGGGGGGACAGAATGGCAATGGGTCGGTAGTTTGAGGGGTCAGTGAAGATGTTCTTCGTTCCCCATTGCTGCAGTCCTTACTATTGGGGTAGTCCGCTGTCCCAGTCGGCCCGAATACCAGAGTATATGGCTGACGTCGGTCAGGGCGCATTAGACTGACGTCAGTACGTCAGGGTACTAATGCGCATGACCGACGTCATATCCTCAGTCTTTTTTGCCGCATGGTCCGATGCAGAAGCAGTTTTGCGAGTGCAGGTTGGCGTTCTGAAATATTTCCGAAACCGGAGTTTCAGACCGAATCAGAGTTGGCTAAGTACCCCGTTGGGGAACATTTTGGTTTTTTCTTGTCTCAGTATTTAACCGGATGTCAGAAAAAGTGAATAACTGTATTTCTTGTGGGAAACAGATACCTCATAGGGATTACCATACCTTGTGTATACCTTGTTTAGGGCCTGAGCACGACGTTGTTGGATGCCGCTCTTGTGCTAGGTTTAACAAACGCACTATTAAGAGGAGGTTAGACTGTGCCAGGTTAGTGTTTGGGAAGCGTTGCAATTATAAAATGCCGTCGGATGCTCCGGCCGCTTCGTCAAGAAGCGCAAGGACAAAACAGCGAAGCCTAGGGTTGATGAACCGGCAGTCCCGGACGTCGGTTCTTTAGAAGGCTCAGTGGAGCCAGAGGTTTTGCCAGGAGTTTCTATGGAGTCTCAGGCTGAAACTTTACTGTTACAGGATGTGCCTTCTCAGGAGGTAGGCCAGGCTGAGGGGGCTTCTCAGGTAACTGTTCTTCCCTCTCTTCCCAAGGTTGTTAGAGCCTCTCCTTCTGTTGCCAAAACTTCTTTGAGAGGTAGGCCAAGTTCAGCTTCAGTGGGGGCTTCTCCTAGCATTTCGGGTTCTGTACCTAAGAAACTGTTTCTCAGGGGCCTAAAGGTGTTAAGGCCTCTGTGGTTAAAAATCCTGTTCCCACTGATAAAGAGGCAAGGGCTTTGGATAGGTGGGGAAAGAAAGTGTATACTTCTTCCACTCTAGCCATGAGAGCGTTGAATTGTCAGTTTCACATGCTAAAATATCAAAATTATCTCCTTTCACAATTGAAATCTAAGGTGGATGCTTTGGCGGAAGGTATTGAGTGTAAAGAGTTGCTGGATTTGGTTCATGTGTCTGAACAAGTGGGTAAGCATTCTTTGCAATGTGGTTTTGATGCTGTACAGGCCTCCTCGAGGGTGGCTGCCACTAGTTCTGTTCTTCGCAGGCATGCCTGGTTGAGGGATCAGAATTTAGCTGAGCATGTTAAGACAAGGATTTTGGATGCTCCTTTACAGTCTGATGTGTTGTTTGGTTCGCCTGTGGAAGCAGTTTTAAAGAAAATGGAGGACAAAGCTAAGTCTATGCAAACTGTTAAAGATTTTTGCAGGTGCAGCCACCAAGTTTAGTAGAAATTGGCCTGCTAAGGGGTGGACATATCCTGCTTATGATTCCCAGTCTAGGGGTAGGTCTAGACGTGGTAGGGGCAGAGCTCAAGGTTCTTTTAGGCCTAGAACAGGAGTTCACCTGCTCAGACTTCTGGTGAGGGCAGGGGTCAGTCCTTTCAGTAAACAGACCCAATGACCTGCCTTTTCAGCTACCAGTAGATTCTCGTCTGGTAGCTCCTTTGGGAGGAAGACTGTCTCTTTTCAAAGGAAATTGGGATTTAATTACTCAAGACAGATGGGTGTTGGATATCATTCACCACGGTTACAGGTTTTATTTCTATACAATGCCTCCTTTCAAAGGCATGCCAGACGTTCCTCCTCCACAAAGAAAAGAGGCTCACAAGCAAATTTCTCAGTTACTCCAGATGGGGCCATTCAGCCAGTTCCTGTATCAGAAAGGGGCCTAGGATTTTATTCTCGCCTGTTCCTAGTACCAAAGAAGGGGAACACGTGGAGACCAATTTTGGATTTATCTCTCCTCAACACTTATCTGGACATTCCCAAGTTCAAGATGTTGACGTTACAACAGCTTTTACCTCTGCTGGGCAAAGATCACTGGATGGTAACTTTAGATCTCAAGGAAGCTTACCTTCATGTGCCTATAAGGCTAAGTTGCAGGAAGTATCTGCGGTTTCGAGCTGGAAATTCTCATTATCAGTTCTCTGCATTGCCCTTTGGCTTATCTACTGCCCAGAGTATTCACAAAGGTTCTGGCGCCAGTGATAGCTGACTTCAGGCTACAAGGAATTGAAAGCTATCCTTGCTTGAGCGACTGCCTGATTCTGGCTCAAGAAAAGGAAGACCTTCTACAGCATCTGGAATTTGTTATAGCAGTGCTAAGATGCCTAGGGTATTCTGTGAACGAAATAAAGTCCAGTCTAGTACCCTCTCAAGACATGTGCTTTCTGGGTGTGAGACTGAATACAGCAGCCCAGATGGCCTTTTAACCCCGGACAAACAAAAGAGTCTATCACTTTACTTCCATCAACTATCTCATCAGTCCGTGCTGACTGCAAGGACAGTCCTTCAAGCATTAGGGTTCATGGCATCTTGTATTCTGGTGCTTCCCAATGCCAAACTGCATATGAGGAAGCTACAATGGTATCTCAAAATGTATGGACACAGCACTGCCAGGATTTGGACACTGTCATTCAAATAATACCTTGCCTTCAAAAAGAATTTTTGTGGTGGGCTCAGGAATGTCACCTAAACAAGGGACTCTCTGTGACCCGCCAGAGGCGAGTCAGATTTTAACGACAGATGCCTCGGACATTGCTTGGGGAGCTCATCTAAATGGAAAGTGGATACAAGACAAGTGGCCTGCCAGACTACAGCATCTACATATCAACATGAAGGAGATGTTAGCAGTCCAGTTTGCATTAATGGCTTTCAAGGAGTTACTTCTTCCAGGGCAGGTGTTGATTCTAACAGACAACACAACTGTCATGTGGTACATCAACAAGCAAGGGGAACACATTCTTATCCTCTATGCAGGCAAGCAATGATTTTATGGGAGACTGCGCTAAGCTTGCAACTAACTCTTCAGGCAAGGTTTCTGCCGAGCACAGAACTCCTTAGCAGATGTGTTAAGCAGACAAATCATGGATCCCCACGGTGGAAACTGGATCTTCATGTATTTCAAAATTGACAGTGTCATGGGGAACTCCAGACATAGATCTGTTCGCTTCTCCACTAAACCACCAGCTGCCAAAGTATTGCACAAAGGGGTTTCATCACACAGCTTGGAAAGTGGATGCTCTGTCTTTCAGTTGGAAAAACCTTCATGTGTATGCCTTTCCTCCTCTGCCTCTTCTTCCAAAGGTACTATTAAAGGTCAGACAAGACAGGCCAAGGATGATTTTGATAGCTCCAGATTGGCCTCGGCAACACTGGTACCCACTACTACGGAGTCTGGTAAGGAAGCCTCCATGGCCTTTACCTCTGATTCCTCATCTGTTATCTCAGAAGGACGGTCATCTGCTCCATGTCAAGCTTCACTCTCTTCATCTAACAGCCTGGCATATTCTGTGTTGAAACACAGCAGGTCTCAACTTCCTCAACAAGTTTTAAATGTGATTATGGAAGCTAGAAGACCTAGTACAAGGAAAGTGTACGCAGAAAAATGGAAGAGATTTTTATTTTGGAGTACAGCAAAGAATTTGGAGATTTCTGAGCCTAATTTGAGTGTGGCTCTTCAATATCTTACTGAGTTATTGGACAAAGGTTTGTCCTTCTCTTCCATTAAGATTCATGCTGCAGCAATTTCAGCTCACTATGATTGTGACCCACCATTGTTTTCGTGATCCTTTGTTCAAGCAGTTTCTTAGAGGGCAAAGAATATAAGACCCCACGTAGAGCTCCTACTCCTGCTTGGGACCTCAATTTTGTGTTGGAAAAACTTACTCTACAACCTTTTGAGCCTGCGGCTACTGCTGAATTGAAATACTTGTCATGGAAGACTGCTTTTCTGTTGGCTATTACTTCTGCAAGAAGGGTGTCTGAGTTGCAGGCCCTTATGGCAGTAGAGCCCTTTTTGATTTTCCATAAGGATAGGGTATCATTACGTACTAATCCTTCCTTTATGCCTAAGGTGGTTTCTAGTGTGGCTTTAAACCAAACTATTCATTTGCCTACTTTTTATGCAGACCCCCAAAATAAAGGGGAAAAGATTTTGCACACTTTAGATGTACACAGGCAATTGCGTTATTATTTAAACAGGACTAAGGATTTTAGGCAGTCTCAGCAGTTGTTTGTTTCTTTTGCTTTGAGTTCGAGGGCAAGCCTGTGTCAAAACAAACTATTTCTAGGTGGATTGGCTTTGCATTGCATTTTGTTATTCCCATCATGGCAAGGAGATTCCAGCTGGGATTAGGCGCATTCCACTAGAGCTACTGCCACTTCAACAGCATTTCTAAGGGGTGGCAACTAAGGATATTTTGGAGGCAGCTACTTGGAGTTCAGTGCATACTTTCTCTAAGCATTATCACCTTCCTATCTACTCTAAGTCTAGGGCTGGTTTTGCCACAGCTGTTTTGCAAGGCATGTTGTCAGCTCCTGCTTCTTTATGATTTGCCAGCCTCCCTTACCTCTGCTTTGGGATTCTACCCAATAGTAAGGACTGCAGCAATGGGGAACGAAGAACATAGTACAGTTTTGTACCTACCATAAATGTAGATGTTCGAGGATCCCCATTGCTGCAGTCCAATACCCTCCCTCCTTCCCTCTGTGTTTAGGGGTGGTTGTGTAGGTGAGGTTACCTGCTGATATTTTTGTATATATTCTTGTATATATTGTACATATTTTTGGTGCAGGTATTTTGGGCCTTGTCTTTTTAGGGTCTTCTGACATCTGGGGCAAGAAAAGACTGAGGATATGACGTCGGTCATGCGCATTAGTACCCTGACGTACTGACGTCAGTCTAATGCGCCCTGACCGACGTCAGCCATATACTCTGGTATTCGGGCCGACTGGGACAGCGGACTACCCCAATAGTAAGGACTGCAGCAATGGGGATCCTCGAACATCTACATTTATGGTAGGTACAAAACTGTACTTTTCCACCTTTATGAAGAGGGGTAGTGAAGAAAGATTTCCAAAGGGTGGGGACAGTTGATTTCAGAATAGATCGATTAATTAGTATAGATATAGTACAGGCAACTGAGTCAGCAGCAAGTTTGGGGAATGTAGGAGATAGATTGTCATTGGAAGGAGAGCAAGGTTTTAGCTTGAGTAGTAGAGATTTGATGTAAGTAATGGGAACTGGCTCAAAAGAAAACAAAGTTGTGTTAGTGGGACTTGGAGGCGTGGGTGTCGAAGTAAATTTTGGCTTAGAGGTTGCCAGATTTTGGATGGAAGAGATAGTGTTTATTCAGGAGGGTAGCTGTTTCCTGAGAGGAAGAGTTAGGGTATGGGGAGGGATTAGAGGGCTTTCCAGGATATAGAGGATGTTGTTGAGAGTTGACCAAAATTTTCGAGGATTGGATTTGTTGCTACGCTGAGCAGAGCTATAGTATAACTTTTTGTCATTAGTTGTATGTTTTTTTGAAAGGTTCCTCAGTTGCCTGTATTTTTGAAGAAAAGGTGGTTGTTTAGTTTTAGTCCAGGTTTTCCAAGCATGATCTCTTGACCTTTCTTATATTTCTCTTTTCATTATATGCAAATTAATTTTTACTGTATCCTCTTGGGTTTTGCTATCATATCTGTAATTGTTGTAAGAAAATGTATCTAATTCCATGTAGTCTTGCTTTTTTCCACTACTCCATGTACTCTTGTTTCCTTGCCATTATACTATATAATTTTCTTGGTTTACTATTGTTTATTCAAACGGAAAAACATTTTCCGTTCAAATAAATGAATGGTAATACCGTGTGTCAGTGTTAAACATCATAGAAAGGATTTTGTCCCTCATCATACTCAGTGTCCAATCCATTCCTATCTTCTCATCCCCATGGAATGTCTGTTTCACATCAGTTTGTTCAGGGGCATCCTGCTCCGCAAGGTCTTGAGCAGCCCCAGACGTGGTGCTCCTCCAATGCTTCTTTGCCTTCCCTGTGGAGGAGCATAAGAAGCATCAGTGTAAAAGGAAAAAGTGTAAAAGGAAGAACCTAGATTCCACAGATTAGTCTTTAACTGATAATTCCCCTTTTGATGAGGTAAGGGTCACCAAAGTCCCCCTCTGTGGTGATACCTCTCCTTGTATTGATGAGGTAACTTGGGGGAAGGTATTGAACCACCAAAGTTCCTTTCACTCTAGAGTCCTTTTTTGTTTTTTTGAGGCCTTTGGTGTGGGTTCATCATATCATGAACAGTGACCTGCCCTGATGCGCACACATCCACCTTGTGTATAGGAGAGCATAGAGAGAGCCTGATGTGGTAGTGCTGATCCAGCCCATCTTAGTTTCACTCAAGCTAGGCTCCTACAGTTGATGCAGTTGTTGCTGCAGCTACTAAGAGGGAATTGTCAGAGTAGAGTGCATTGGTCCATCCTCTGAACAGAGTCACAAGCAATGTACAGATTCTTGAAGCACATACATACTTCAACCACTTTCATCCTCTGCACTGAACCATACAGTACCACCTGACTAGGCTTCACAGGTATTTGATCAATGAAGTCTTCAGGTAGGCAGCATCCCAACTGATGGTCTCATCTTGTAAATCCTTGGAAACTCAGCTGGCGACCATGTTGCGCCTGAATCAAGTATATTTATGCAGCTCATTTTCAGTGCAGTGGATGTTACACCTTAGGCAACAGGCACCAACATTGCAGTTTACCAACAGGCCTGGATGCATCTGTGTAATTTTGTGGAGTGGTTCAAGTCATCCTTCCTTAATGCCCCCTTTTATGGGTTCACTTTATTTGGCCTTAAAGTTAAGGACACAATGACCAGGAGCAAACAGGATGGCAAGACATCTGCAGTGAGATGTTTCTTTTCCACCCCTCAGAGGACTGTTTAGAGAAACGTTTGAGGAATTAATTTTCTTCCAGATGTCTCAAGAAATAGTTCAAGATACTCCAGGTAATAGTACCCAGCATGGCAGAGGGGGAATTTCAACAGATGCTGCCCTAGTGCCAGAGGTGGTATGCAGAAAAAGGGTTTTAGAGGACCCTTCTCTGGCAAGCCTTTCCAGTGCTCCTGAAGTTTTATCTGACTGGTGCTTTCTGGATGCAGTCAGAGAAGTACTGGGCTGTCCACCCTCAAGCTTGGGAAGCCATCACATTATATCTCTGGCTGTTGAGTCCATTTCCAAGGGTTACACTATTCACCTTTCATATTATGCCAACTTTAAGCCAAAGACCTCTTCCAGACATGCCACCCCATTAGTGAAGAGAGGCAGCAGCAGAGATTCGAAAGCTGCTCACAAAATGAGTCATTCAGGAGGTCTCGCCAGACCAGATAGGGTCTGGGATTTATTTAAGATTCTTTTTGGTGTCCAAGAAAATGAGGACCATGGGCCCATTTTGGACCTAAGTAGGTTAAATTGTTCATCAAGCAGACCAAGTTCAAGATGGTAATTATGCAGTCCATTTAAATATGTTGTATAAGGACAATTGAATGTGTTTGTTAGACCTCGGAAGATATTTATTACCACATAAAGGTAGAAAGATATTCTAGGAGCTTCTTACGCTTCCAGCTTGGGAGCCTGTCACTACCATTTTCAAGCACTATCGTTTGGCCTTACTATAGATTCCCTAGGATTCAGCAAGTAAATGGGTAGTGGTGATAGCTTGACTCGGGCTGTGGAGATTGTAGGTCTTTTCATACCTGGATGACTGGCTCTTTATGGTGACTTCAAGGGCATCGCTATTTCAGGCAAGAGATTCTCTGCTCCATCTGTGCCTTTTTTTGAGTTTTACAGTAAATTTCAACAAATCATCCTGGAAATACATTCAAGATTTGGAGTTTATAGGCTGCCATCTGGTCATGGCCAGTCAGGTCACCAAGCTTCCTTCTTAAAGGTTATCACTATGTCTTCAAGCCTATCCGATCCTTCTGCTTCAGAGGTCAACAGCTTTTGTAATTGTCTGTCTTCTTGGCCCTAATGGTCACTGCATTTTATCTAGCTCCCTTAGGTTCTTCATGAGGGTTTGTCAGTTGACTGTTTCAGTTCATTAGTCTGTGACAGTCACCTCACAGATTTCCCCATTCTTCCTAATGTGGTTTGTCTTCATCACATCTTATGGTGTCTGATATTGATCCATGTCTCCACATGGAATCCTCTTCTTCCCCAGCCCATGGCCATGTTGACTGTGGATGCTTCTCTCTTGGGGTTGGGGGGATGATGGTGCAATGTTCCCGGTCTCAAGTCCGAGGCCCATCTACATGTCAGTGTGTTGGAGAAGAGAATGGTTCCTCTGGTATTGCAGGTTTTTCACAACTGCCTCCCCAAAGTTGTGATCTGGATCCAGACTGGTCTGGTACATCAACAAACAAGGGGAAACTGATCCTATCTCCTGTCTCAAGAGGCCATGGATTTGTCACATTGGGCAATGTCCTCTCTCCTTATACTAGCACACATTTCAGGGAAATCCAACATTCTAGAGGACAAATTGAGCATGAGTATTCTGATGCCTCAGGAGTGGTCTCTCAGTCCATCACTGCATGCGCAGATTTTCAGCTACTGGACCAGCCCTGCTTTGATTTGTTTACAACCCCTTACAACTCAAAATGAAGCAGCTTCTTTGCCCCGATCCTTTCCAAGTGACAGTCACCGAGGGACAACTCTACTCCATGCTTGGCCCCTAGGTCTCCTGTATGCTTACCCTCCAACTCCCTTGATAATAACGTTTTTACAGAAAGCAGCTCATTGCAATGCAGTTGTAGTTCTCATAACCCCATCTGGCCCAGATAAGTCTGATTCTGCTTGGTTCTGGATCCAATTCCAGATCTGATTTTCATTTTTCCAGGGAGTCTCACCTGAATATGAAATCCCTCAGGTTGACATCTCAGTTCCTTCACTTCCACTGATGGCCAGAGATCCCAAGTTGTCTGATAGAGTTGTACATATCCTTTCTTCATCTCAAAAGCCCTCCACCAGAAATAGTTTTAGCAGTTAAGCAGAACAAATTTGCCATTTGAGCCATATCAATAGGTTTGGTCCATTTTTTTCACTCCTTTAGATACTGTTTACATTTTTAGCTGACCTTTTCCAGTCTGGAGTTAGCTACAGTACTGCTAAGGTTCAGCTTGATAGCCTTTTCTAACTTCCACGTGGGTTTGGTGCCTAGCTTCTTTGAAATGATCCAAAGCCTTTTTTAAGGATACCTTCCTTCTCAGACCTCCTTTGAGGGACCTGGTTCAACCTTGCGATAAAGTTCTCTTTTTCTGCAAGCCTTCACCAATGCCCCATTTGAACCTGCTGCTACTGTGGACTTAATTTTTTGTTGTGGAAGACTTCTTAATTGCAGTAACTTCTACTAGACAAGCCTGTGATCTTCAGGCTTTGTCCTGTGGTCTTTCTTACCTTGTTTTTCTCAAAGATTGGGTTTCACTGTATACCACTCCATATTTTCTGCCTAAGTTGACTTCTGAGTCAAATTTGAGTTAGTCTTATCACTTGCCAGTTTTCGTCCCAAATTTCAGTAATACATGCTTCACTGCCTGGACCTTCATCGCCAGTTGAGATTGTATTTGGACAAAACCAAAGGTTTCAGGAATTTTTTTGTCGTAATCTGGAGCTGAGCATGACAAACCAGTGTCTTAAGGTCACGTTGTCTGGATAGCTTTCTGACTGCATTTTCTTTGTTTATATTATTAATGATTTATCCATACCTGTCAACCAAAAGCCCTTTCTACTATGGAAGTGTCTACTTCAACAGCCTTCTTTGGTCCTGCTTCCTTAAGTGATATTTGTTCTGTGACTACCTGGTTGAACACTTATACGTTGAGTACCTCATTGTGAACTTGACATTCAGTCTAGATCTAGGATTTTTTATGGCCCCACCCAGTTAGTCTGGCTGGGAACTCTGTTCCACAGGTTGAGGTGGACTGAAAAGAGAACATTGGATATGAAGGTTGGGGACTTACCATAATGTTAGAGCTGTATTGTTTTTTTCCATCTCTCTCAAACATCCTTGTGTCAGTGCCCCTTCCAATTGTCACTGATATTTTATGTCTCTTAATGGACCATGCAGGCTGGTCTGAAGTCTGTTGTTACAGACCTTCCTGGTCTTCATTTCAGTTTTTCTTTGGTGACATGAGGTATAGGTCTGATATGGAAGGAGCAAACTCAATTTGAAAAACTTGGCAATGCAGAGCATTGTGAGATGGGAGTTAAAGCTTCAGAGCCAAGATTCTGGAGTGCTGGCCTCTGATTTAGTCAGATCAGATAAACCAACAGGTTAAAACTGATGAAAACCACAACACAGCTATAGTGTTGTGGTAAGCACATAACTTACAATCTGAAGTAGGACTTCATTTGTCAACAACCCTGGGATACGGATCCAATCTCGGATCTAAGCCAGCAACTTCTATCACAGCATAGATCCGAGCTCCTAGCTCCTCCCTTTACCCATAATCCCCTGCCAACCCTGACTGACCTCAGATCTAGTTTGCCGCTCTTCAAGCAACAGCTAGATTCCAGAGCTCTTGGGGTATTCTTGTGAGAAAAGGAAATTTTAATTTCTTTTTTGTACTCTTTTTGAGCGAGTGTTTGTGTGTATGTTTAGGTGTTCCCTGGTCCTATTTTAACTATTTTAGCTTAAATTAGCTTAAAATTTTTATCTTTATTTCTCCTCCCTGCCCTCGCTGGTCACAGTGTGTGTGTGTAGTGTGTAGGGGCCTAACGTGTGCGTTTTCCTTTAGTGATGTCGGAGGCCCCTAAAGCTATTTTTTTCGAAATGCACAGTGTGGTCACAAGCTTTCACTGGCTGATGGCCACACTCTGTGCGTTAGGTGCCTTGGGGTTGAACACCTCTCCTCGGGTTGCGTAATTTGCGCCGCGTTCACCCCCAGGGCACTTAAGGATCGGAGGTCGAAGCTGGTTCTGGCAGGCCTTTTGCACCCAGACCCGGCTCTGGCCTCCGGTACTTCTGTGACCGCTACCCAGTCTTCGGAAGCGGCCACTCCTGCCCCCCTCCCTCCGACCGGGACTCAACCTCCCACTGTGGCTTCAGAGGTGAGGGAGGCCAGGAAAGAGAAGCAGAGGGAGAAGCACCTTAAGTGGCGGGCCGAGGACGACTCCTCGGCCCCGCCTGCCAAACGGGATTCTCCCTCCAGGGTTTCTGGTTCGCGTCCTCCTTGGATCCAATCTCCTTGCTTCTCACCGGGACCCATGGAGGAGGTGACCCGGTCCCCGTCGAGGTCATCGAGGCAGCACTCCAGGCCTGTCTTGGTGGCCTCCTCGAGGTTCACCTTCAGTATGTCGGATACAGACATGGACCGGATGATGAGGAGGTTCATCCAGGCCCAGATGCAGATGGGAGTGCTCTTGCCTCCCCCCCCCCTCCGGGGGGGGAGCTTGACCCCCTTTTTTGCTCCTATCGCTCCGACCCGACTCCCGGGTTCGGAGCTGTCGGAGCCGAGCCGCGTTGGATCTGTGGGTGGCTCCGACTATTCCCTCGAGTTTGTCTGATCCGACCTCTCGGAGCCGTGGGCCGAGCTTCGGATCCGAGGGACTCGGTGTGCTTTCGGCCCCGTCCCGGTCGGAGCACGCGGGTCCTTCGGATCCGACAGTCTCGGCCCCGGGTCCGATCCCCGCCTCGGATCCGAGTGGGAGTTGGATCTCGGATCTGTCAGAGAGCGGCTCCCCCTCGGCTTTCGCGGTGGTGGAGAGGGTACTGTTGAATACATCCAGGCCTCCGGTCCTGGCTTCGGCTCCCCCCCTGCACTCCCTCTCAGCTGGTCCTGGCTCCCCTCATCTGGCCTTCGGGGCAGCCTGCTTCAGCCCCTCTAGGTGTTCCATTGGAACAAGATATTGCTGGTGAGGACTCCTCGGACAGCCCCCCCGAGGAGGTTCCTCGCAGGTCGAAGTGCAAAAGGAGGCACGTGGACTCCCCTGAGTCCCTCACTGAAGATACAGACTTGGATGAAGGGGAAGGCTCCCCAAGGTCACCCCCTGAGGATGTCTCCTTTGGAGACATCATGGAAATGCTCAGAATCGGGGGGGGGGTCAGCCCCCAAGGCTTCCTCTGACGAGTCCGTATTCCTAGAGGCGTTCGAGGCAGGGCCATCTACCTCTTGGGTGTCCCCTCCTACCGACCCCTTGGTGGATCTTATAGCCACTAGGGCTTGGAGGGAGCCGGACACTGTAGAGCCTATTCCCAAGCACCCGGACAAAATCTTGTGCCCCCCGTCAGAGAGAACCCATTGGAGCAAAGGTCTCCCTGTGGATGCCATGTTGGTGGCGGCAGCCACCAAGAGAGAGTTGACTCAGGAGAGCCCCACGGTTCATCCGCCGAGCAAGGAGTCTCGTGCGATGGACCGCCTTGGGAAGCGGGCCTTCAGTTCAGCGACCTTCTCCTTGAGGACCATGAACTATATGGCACACGTCATTCGGATGCAGCAGGATCTAATTAAAGAATATGCTGCTTCCCCCCAGGGTCCATGTCGGAAGGGGACAAGCAACTGTACTCCTCCCGAATGTCCACCCTATGTTATAATTCCAACACCTCTATGCGACTTTTGTCACACGCCACTGAGGGAGCCGCTAGAGCAGGCAGAGTCGGGCTGGTCATGAGGAGGCAAGCCTGGCTTCGACATTGTGACTTCTCGGAACCCTTTAAGGCGTCATTTGCGAATGCCCCTTTTGATGGTTCTGCTTTGTTTGGCAAAACCGTTCGTGACACCCTTGCCCAGAGTGAGAAAGATGGGAAGACATTGTCTGCCGTCGGAGTCTGCTTCTCTGCTCCCCAGAGGTCCTTTACCAAGAACCAAAAGGGTCAGAAGAAGATGTGGTTCCGGAAATCGCATCAATCCCAGTCTGCTCCGGACAAACAGTCCTCTCGTGGCAGAGGAGGACAGGGAGGACGCCGCCCTAGAGGCAGAGGGGGTCCATGGAATTTTGGGTCCAGAGAACCTTTCAATGAGAGGCCTGCACAGAACCCCTGAGGGGTTACCCGGCTGCTCCACTCTGGAGGCAGTTGGGGGACGTTTTTCGAAGCACCTAGCAATGTCTGAGTCCATAACAACGGATCGCTGGGTGCTTAGTGTTATATCCAGAGGATACCAAATTCCCTTTTTTGTAACCCCCAGAATCAGAAGCCTCCCCGATGTACCACCCAATCAGAGGGAGGCAGCTGCTGCAGAAATTCAGCAGCTCTTACAAAAAAGAGCCATCCAGCCCGTCCCCTCAGATCAGCATGGATCAGGGTTTTACTCAAGGTTCTTTCTGGTGCCAAAAAAGACGGGGGACGTGAGGCCCATCTTGGACCTCTCTCTTGAACCTGGCAGTACCAAAAGTAAAGTTCCGGATGGTCACTCTGCAGTCTATCCTCCCACTACTACGGGAGAACGACTGGATGTGCTCAATATACCTCAAGCATGCGTACTGTCATATTCTCGTAGACAGATGCTCCAGGAGGTTTCTCCGCTTCTGGCTGGGAGCCAGCTATTTCCAGTTCAGGGCCCTTCCCTTCGGTCTCACCTCAGCCCCCAGGGTGTTCACCAAGGTCTTGGCAGCGATTGCGGCCCACCTGAGACTCCAGGGAATTCAGGTCTTTCCGTACCTGGACGACTGGCTCCTTACCGCCCCAACAAGGCATCTTCTTTGCTCGTGCAGGGATTACTTCCTCAATCTGGCTCCACTCTTAGGGTTGACCATCAACATGGCCAAGTCCTCCCTGGCTCCTACACAAGTGTTGGATTTCATAGGGGCGAGGTTGGACTCCAGACTGATGCTTACTTTCTTGACTCCAGATCGGCTTCAGAACCTGAGGTTGCATGTGCAGGCCATCAACTTCAAGCTCCTTCGGCCGAATTGGTCCTGAGGGCTCTAGGGTCCATGGCGGCAGCAATTCCGCTGCTGCCATTGGCCCGGTTGAATATGAGGGTCATACAATGGACCCTCCAGGTACAATGGTCCCTATCTCGCAATCCCCTGTCTCATCCCATCCCCCTAAGCAGGGTTTGCAGAAGGTCGCTCGTGTGGTGGCTCCAGTCCTCCAATCTCCACACGGGACGCCCCTTCTCGCTTCCTCCGCCAGTCGCCACTGTGACCACGGACGCTTCTCGCCTGGGGGGGAGCACTATTCGGGCAGAACAGTCCAAGGCACGTGGAACGACATAGAGACCTCTTTGCATATCAGCGTCCTGGAGATGAGGGCGGTGCTTTTGATGTTGCAAGCACTTCACAACCCTCTTCCTGTGGGGACGATTGCGGTACAGACGGGACAACATGTCAGTCGTCTGGTACATCAACAAACAGGGTGGAACCAGGTCTTACCCACTCTGCCGCGAGGCCATGAGAGTGTGGGAATGGGTGATATCCACCAACCGCTTTCTCATCGCAACGCACATTCCGGGACGATCCAACATATTAGCAGACAGGCTCAGTCGTACTATCCTGACTCCTTATGAGTGGTCTCTCAATCCTCTAGTAGCAGAGCAAATATTTGCCCGATGGGGGCGACCTTGTTGCGATCTTTTTGCCTCTCACTCAAATACCAAATGCAACGATTACTTCGCTCTGATCCCCCCTCCTGGGGAGTCCCCGAGAGACTCTCTAGTTCATGCTTGGCCTCCCGGTCTACTTTATGCTTACCCGCCTCTGCCCCTGATGTTGAAACTATTGCAGAAAGCCAGTCAGCTGGGGAGCAAGATGATCCTCATTGCCCCATTCTGGCTTCGTCAGACGTGGTTCCCTTACCTATGGTCTCACCTGATTCATCCGCCCTGGATGCTGGATCCCTTTCCGGATCTCATCTCACACCCCCTGGGTCTTCCGACTCCGAACGTGGCCAACCTAAAGCTGATGGCTTGGTTGCTCCAGTTCCACTCCTGATAAGGACTCCCGGAATTTCATCACCAGTCAAAGCCATCCTAGTAGCAGCTCACAAGTCCTCCACCAGAAGGGTCTATCGGAGTAAATGGAAACGTTTTTCCATTTGGGCAGAGCACCGTCATTTAGATCCTTTTACGGCACCAGTAGCGTCGGTTCTAGATTTTCTAACTTCTCTCTTTCACCAGGGGGCTAGTTCTTCCACGGTCAAGGTACAACTTGCTGCAATTTCACACTATCATGTAGGGCAGGAGTCAGGCCCACTTATTACTTCCAAACTGTGTAAGAACTTCCTTAAAGGTACCTTCCTTCTCAGGCCCCTGGTCAAGGAGGTGGTATCCCCATGGGATTTATCCCTAGTCTTACAGGCCTTGACTAGTCCCCCTTTCGAGCCGGTGGCCACTGTTGATCTTAAATACCTCTCTTGGAAAATGGCCTTTTTGGTGGCCATAACTTCAGCCAAGAGGGTCTCGGAACTCCAGGCTGTCTGTGTCAAACCACTGTATTTGGTCTTCCACCCAGACAGAGTTCACCTCAGGATCAATCCATCTTTTCTACCTAAGGTATCGTCGGAAGCTAACATTAATCAATCTATTAATATTCCAGTATTCTTCCCCAACTATCAAAATTAAGGAGAGTATAAGCTGCACTCTTTAGACGTGCACAGACAACTACCTTTTTTATACTCATCGAACTACTGGTCATAGGCAATCTGATCAGTTGTTTGTCTCCTTTGCCAAAAACAACTTCGGCAAGTCGGTTTCTAAGGTTACCCTCTCCCGATGGATATCTAGTTGTATTCTCTTAGCATATCAGAGCTCGGGAAGGCCTGCACCTCAGGGAGTCTGTGCTCATTCTACGAGGGCCATTGCTACATCAGCTGCTTTCAAGGCTAGAGTTTCTCTGGATGACATTTGTTCCGCAGCCACTTGGGCTTCATCTCATACCTTTGTAAGCCACTACAAAGTAGATATGGTCTCCCGAGGTAGGGCGTCTTTTGGCTCTGCAGTGCTCTAGAATATCCTTCCATGAAGGCTACCCAAGATTTAGGTAGCTGGGGACTCTGTCCCAAAGGTTGCTGACAAATGAAGTCCTACTTCAGATTTAGAAGTTATGTACTCACCATAACGTTCCATCTGAGTAGATATCTTCATTTGTCTGCAACCATCCCCCCCTCCTTCCCCCTGACCAAAATGATCCTACTTGGGGTTCTTTAGATTAGTTCCCTCTAGGACACAGTATTAGCTGTGCTATGGGGCAAACTTGATCTGAGGTCAGTCAGGGTTGGCAGGGGATTATGGGTAAAGGGAGGAGCTAGGAGCTAGGATCTATGCTGTGATAGAAGTTGCCGGCTCGGATCCGAGATCGGATCCGTATCCCAAAGGTTGCAGACAAATGAAGATACCTACTCAGATGGAATGATATGGTGAGTACATAACTTCTAATTTATGGCTTTTGTCCCAGGAAAGGTAGACTTGAACCTTTGCTGTCTCAAAGACTGAACTTACTGGACTGAGACTCCCAGACCATGTGCCACTGTGACAGTGGTAACTCTTAAAAATGCTGTTCCTTTTCAGAGTCCTACAGTTCATCTTCTGAGTTAAGACTCCTAGGTGAGGGATAGATTTGGGAAGTAACTCATGCTGCATTACCAGAAAAAGTTGAGTAATGAAATGAATCAGTTGCTGGGAGGTTTGCCAGATGGAGACTTTAAGCTGTAGTCTCAGATGGCAGCCAAGTCATTCATCACTAATATCAGCATGTTTTTTTCTCATAATTCTGCTGAAGGTGCAGGGAGAGGAACAGGTGTCCGCATAGCCAGTCTCTGTCATGCCTGGATGCATTTTGCCCGTTTTGTTGAGGATAATGTGACCTTTCTCAGAGCTTCTGACAGGTTAGTGCTTTTTGGCCCTACATTTAAAGCTGAAGCAAAGAAAATAGTGTGAAAGACCCTTATGACAACTGGTATAAAATTCAGAACTGAATGCCCGTTCTCCACATCAGTCATGTGTCTGATATGACCAGTGGCTATGAAATAATACAGATTATGGGAGAGGCCATCATAACAACTTTCATAATGGTCTCCAGCTGAGAGGTGATAATAGTAGGCAGATTTGGGTATACTGCAGGGGAGAGCAGTCTAATTCCTGAGGCTTTGTCTGGCTACACCATAGGAAGCCGTTTAGGGCTGTCTGTCACTCCATTAAGATGCATGTCTAACCATCATGCTGGACAAGTGGATTAGATCAGTAATATCTAGATAGTGATCATTTCCCTTTCACATCCTTTCTCCACCTTTGATGAATCTCCTACCCACTCAAGTGTGGTAAGAAAAAAGGGGTTAATCCCCTTTCAAAAAGGAGCAATCCAAGAGGTCTCACCAGACTAGAAAGGATCTGTTTTCTTACGCCAGGTTCATAATTATCCTGAGCATCATAAATCGGTTCATCTCCAGAGAAGCCTTTCTTGTGGTCACAGTGGAGTCCATCCTTCCCTGTCTGTTAAAAAGGGGCAGTTGATGGAATTGGTTTTTCAAAGTTTTACAGAAAGAAGGTATATAGATTGGAAAATGCTGAATATTGGCAATTTATATGTTCAGCTTGGATATATGTACCTGTCTTATGGATCTTATTAAACTGGAGATGATTCCAGTTTGGAAGTTAATTAAAAATAGTCAAAAGATAAACTTCGCTAAATTTAAGACTGCTCATGTTATACATTTTCTGAATAGGATGTAAAGGTCTAAAACCAGGAGTGGAATAACATAGTTTGTTATGCAATTTATGGAAGCAGGTAATGAGCAAATTTTCGGTACTCAGCTTTCATGTCTGTCCCATCTTCCTTGATTTCCTTGTCTTCATGAGCATCATTTTAAGTTCATACATAAGGGACATTGGACCCTGTCTGATAGAAAGGTGGGATACATAAGGTGGGATACATCCTCACCAATGTTTGTGATTGATGTGGGAACCCGGGAGCTGATGCGGTGCATAAATTTTGGTTCTGACAACATATACATAAAATTTGGCCTTTTGTCATTTCTATTATAATGAGAGCCCTTAAGATAAAGCTAGACCTCTGTAGTATCCTTGATTTTGTTGTGTTCAGTGAAACTGAACTCTGTGTCTGGGTGAGAGAGGTAGGGTAGCTCAGTCTTTAATTTTTTTATAGATGCGTTATTGCTTCCTTTTGGAAGTCTACTCAGTTGCCTGGATTCATTAATGCCTACACTAAGTGTTGCACAGTCTGTGTTCAAGAACATCCCTACCACATTTTTTGTGCTTTCTAGTCACTCGAAAGGATTTCACTAAGTGTACATGTAATCTATACTTTTTGTAACATTTATGAATCCCCTTTTGTATTTTCAAGAAAATCAGTAGGAAAACTAAAATTAGGAAGAAGAAAATATGAATTATGCTTGTTTGTTCACTCAGAATGGTGTATACTTAGTATAGGCATTAATGAACCCAGGAGTGTCTTTCTAGGCAAGCCTTTGGGTAAGGTAGTGCTCAGTTTAGCTAGGAAAGTTAGTGTTTGGAGATCCGTTGTTAGTCTAGGTGGCAAGAGCAGTGAATGTTAGTCCCACAGGACTATAATCCCCTCCTTAAACATTATCTCTTTAAGGGTATACCCAATGCAGAGAAAATTAATAATTTATTTGGCACAGTAAATGTATTGTTGGAGATACAATTACAGTAATTGCCTCAAGTTTTTTCTTTAAATTTTGACCAAAATAGACTTGCAGTGTCCATAACTTTATTTATTTTATATGCATGCCTTGAAGTATGAGTAAACTCATTCTGAAAGTTATCGAAGCATTTAATTATTTCAGTAATGCATGTAAAATTATGAAATACTTGTATAAAACAGAGTTTAATCTGTTTCTGTAAATATTCCTGTTTTATTTTGAACAGAAACTTGTTAAACGAGATGGAGCCAAGAAGGAAGTTAAATATGAGACATTTTCTTTCCCAGATGGTAAGCAGATTTTTTTTCTCTTACTGGGCAATATAACTGTATTCATTAGTGTTCCGGGAGAGTTTGAATTCATGAAGGAATTTTACAGGTCCACATTGCATGATGGAGTTTAAGGCAGTCATGCCCAGGTTTACAGGATATAACTCATCAGCAACACGCCCCCCCCCCCCCAGGATTCACCATATATGCTGCAAAAACCAGGAGAGGAAAAACATGCTATCTGATGTTGTCATTTTCATTCATTCCTCAGATCTGATCCTCGGATCCAACTTGGCCACTTCCTCCGGCTAGTGGAGCACTGAAACTCTTGAGCTCCTCCCTTTAATCATAATGCCCAAGTTTTTTTAGTTTCATAATAAAGGAGTGTGAACCTAGAGGTGCCTGTATTGTTTTTTTTACATTATAATGCCCAGGTTACCTAACATAAATCAGATTTCATTTACTGCCATAGCATTTGGATGTGATTGCTCTAAATTCTAGATTGAGCTTTTATAGCATTTTTTCGGGAGTTAAAATTTGCTTATTATAATTCAGTGTTTTTCTTTTTGCTCTTTCTTCCCTTTAATAACTTTTACGAAGTTATTTTCTAATTTCCTTTCTGTTCTTATTAGTTTACTCTTTTGAGTATTCCCTAATACCTAGACTAAAAATTGATCTCCAAACACTAACTTTCCCTTGGTAATAACTGTCCCTTAAAGTACTTGGTTTCGTACTCTATTTGAATTACCATCATCAGTAATTTTCCCCCTTCCTTGCCTGTATTAAAAAAAAAAAGAAAGAAAGAAAGGAAAAAAAAATTTTTCTTTTGACTTGCTCTACTTGTTTTTTCTGTTATG
This sequence comes from Protopterus annectens, assembly GCF_019279795.1. Lineage (NCBI taxonomy): Eukaryota > Metazoa > Chordata > Ceratodontiformes > Protopteridae > Protopterus > Protopterus annectens. The sequence goes on along the minus strand of NC_056731.1, from coordinate 916,842,578 downwards.
GTCTGATAAACCTTTGGGTTTTAAAAAAAATTTCCCAACTCGGACGCACATTCAAAGTACATATATTGTTTTGGACCTACTCACCTCAGCTCCAACTGTGATATCTATAAGGGGTTTAATACCTATGCCTTGATTGAAAGAAAGAATAGGTTAATTCTTAAGGGTTTGCTGCCCTCTAAACCTGCTTCTACAGCCTCTGGGGGCTCAAGCCTCCAAAAGAACAGACAAAAGAGATTCTCAGACTAGAGAGTCTTGTAAAAGATCTCCAGTGCCAGTGATGTTTAGTGTCTCGGCTCTGTCATCCAAACCTCCTCTTAAGCATTTTAAAAATTCAGATCCGAAGTCTAGAGCAGAAAAATTTCAATGGATCCACTCTCCTCCGATTTGGTTGGATCGGATCACCTCTGAGTTCCCATCACCTGTTTTGGCACAGTCACCCCGACACCATTCAAGACCTTCATCCATGGCGTCATCCATTCGATCTTCCAAGAGCCTAACAGAAGCTGATGTGCACAGAATGATGAGGAAGTTCCTCAGGAAGCAGATACAAATGGGAGTTCTCCCAGCTCCGACCCCATCTGGGTCCAGAGATGCTTGTCAATACTACTACTCCATTGTTATCTCTTTCTCAGATCCAGCCTTCAGTTTTGGTGACATTGCATCTGAAAGTCCTGGAGTCATCCGCCTCAGATCTGAAGGTATTGGCATTTTCGACTCCGATGGTGTCTGAGTGGTCTGGAGCTGAGTACTTCGGAGCTGGATGACTTTCGTAGCCATAGTGTCCGTTCCAACTCAGGGTTTTGGGCTCGATTCCAAAGTTGTCTGAGTCGTCTCTACCCCTCGGAGCTTCGGTGTTGGACAGCTTGGCTTTGACTCCTTCCTTGAGTAATTTTCCTTCAGGGTAAAGAGAGGTAACGGTCTGTAGGCATGCCTTATCGGATCTGTCAGTGTCCTTTTCTCTGAGACATTCAGCCTTTGACATAATGGATAGAGCATTCTGTTTTCCCAGAGTTCAGACTTCTCTTCCCTCTTCAGCTCCATCTACCCAGTTCCATTCCTGCATCCAGAGCCTCAGTTGTCTACTCCACGAGGATAGCCAGCCCAAACGAGTCTCTAGACAACCCAACAGGGTATAGTAATCTCTTCTGACACTTTTCCGGGAGCATCCCCTCAAAGAAATCCCTAGGAAGAGGAAATGTAAAAGGAGACACTTAGACTCTCAGAGTCTGTCACAGTGGAAACTGACTTGAAGGGGGAGGGTCCCCCCAGATAAACACCTGACGATGTCTCATTTGGTGACATTTTAGAACTCCTAAAACAAAAGTATGATTGGGCACCCAATACCCCTTCCTAAGAGGTGTAGGCATTCCTGCAGATCTTTGGTACTGACCAGTCTGCCGCCTGGGTGACTCCGTCCACCTATGGGCTCATTGATTTGGTCTTTTGGTGGGCATGGAATGTGCCTGAAATGCTTAAGGCTATCCCTAAGGACCAGATGGGATCCTGGAACAACCTAAGGATAGAGCATATTGGAGTAAGAGAGTACCCATTGATGCCATGGTCATAGCTGTAGCCAATAAGAAGGAACTGGCAGAACAAAGTTACTCTCCACCCCCTTAACAGGGAGGTTAGGATGCTGGACAGATTTGGTAAGTCGTGTCTATGCTTCAGCGACCTTCGTCTTAAGTCACTGATTTTACTTGGCACATTTTACGAGATTTCAGAGAGATTTGATTAAAGAACTTTCCAGATCCCTTTTTGGGACCACATCCTCTGAGGTAGAGAGCACTATCTCCTTGCAGTTGGCTACCCTTCAGTCCACTTCAGTCTTGTCCATGAGGCTTGTCTCCCACGCAGCTGAAGGTACCTCATGGGCGGCAGGTTCAGGCCTTTCCATTAGAGGACGTGCCTGGATGCACTTGTGTGACTTTGTGGGACTCTTCAAATCTTCCTTCATCAATGCCCCTTTTAACAGAAGTTCTTTATTTGGCCCCAAAGTTAAAGAAACACTCTCTAGGTGTGAACAGGAAGGAAAACCCCTGTCTGCTGTTGGCATATAGTTTTCAACCCCTCAGTGCACCTTTTCTAGTAACAAATGAGGCGGATGGAAAATGTGGTTCAAAAAATCCCAGGATGCTTTCTAAGCTCCATTTGGAGATGGTTCCCTCAGGGGCAGAGGGGGGGGGGATCTCTAATGGATGACGTCATCCTCGTGGTAGAGGTGGTCTGCAAAGTCAGGGATCCAGGGATACTCTCTCTGATAGATCCTATCAGTGCTCCTGAAAGGATACCCAACTGTCCATCTCTGGAGGTAGTCGGGAGTCATCTATCCCTGCACCAGAGAGCCTGGTTAGAAATTACAAAAGATTCATGGGTGCAGAGGATATATAATATCTTCCCATCCTCCACCTGTAGTATCAAACAAAATCCCCGATGTTCCACCCAATCAGAGGGAACCAGCAGCATTAGAAATAAACAAGCTGCTATAAAAAGTCATCCAAGAGGTCCACCCAGACCAGAATGAGTCCGAAACATATTCAAGATTCTTTTTAGTGCCAACAAAAACAGGACTGGAGGCAGTCAATCTTGGAGCTCAGCAAACTGAACCCATCAGATCAGTATGCAAAGTTCCAGATGGTCATGGTTCAGTCCATTCTGCCTTTTCTGCACGAGGATGACTGGATGTGCTTGATAGATCTTCAGGATGTGTGCTATTATATAAAAATGAACAGATGGTCCAGGAGATATCTATCCTTCTGGCTCGGACCCGGTCATTACCAATACTGAGCACTGCCCTTTGGTCTTACCGCAGCTTCCAGGGTGTTTATCAAATATGTGGCAGTAGTTGCAGCTGCAAGGATTCCGGGTGTTTTCATACTTGGATGACTGGCTCATAACCGCTCCAACCAGGCATCATCTAATTCAAGCCTAAGACTGTTTACTCCATGTATGTTATCGTCTGGGGATCTCTGTCAGGTACACCAAATGACTCTGAACAACCTAGATATTGGAATTCATTGGTGCTGTTTTCAATTCAGTCACTCAAATAGCTTCTCTCCCTCTCTCCCAGGTTCAGACAATTCAGTTCCAGGTCAAAAAGATCATTATACAGTAAACTCTCAGTTAACTGGCACCCATGGGGATTGGTAGATGGCACATAACTGTAGTTTCTGGTTGCTTGAGAGTTACTGTTAAAAATAGGCCTGATTAATACTGTACCCTATATTGTTTGTTTGGTTTGACTTGTTCTCAGTTTGGGGAGAGAGGGAATTTATTCCAGTCTTCTTTTTTAAAACTCTAAGACTCTAAAAACTGAAGGTATGTTTCTGTGGCAGGAGGGGGGAACCACAGTGCAACACATGAAAATTGTACTGTAGTTCAGTATTTTTTTCCAGTTAACTGGGAATTTACTGTAAGTTCTTCTCTCTTAACTCGTGTAATCCTCCAAGCATTGGGGTCCCATGTCAGTGGCAGTCACTGTAGTACTGCTGGCAAGGTACCATATGAGGGTTCTTCAGTGGACACACACACAACTCAGTGGTCCTTTCTCCAACATCCATTTCCACACAAGTCAGAATAATGCAATCTTACAAAAATTACTTTCTGTGGTGGAGCCATTCCAATGAAATACAAGAGGGCCATCACTTTGTTCGCTCTCAAGCCAAGGCCACAGTGACCACAGATGTGTCTCAGATCGGGTTGGGTGTGCACGTCTTGGGAAAAATGGTCCAAGGCACATGGTCCTCTGAAGAGGCCAACATGCATATTAATATTCTGGAAATAAGAACTGTCCTAGCACTGCAGGCCTTCCAAGACGCTCTTCAACCAGGATGATTGCAATTCAAACAGGCAATATGTCAGTAGTCTGGTATGTCAGCAAAAAAGGGGGAACCAGATCTTACCCTCTTTGTCGAGAAGCTGTGAGAGTATGGCACTGGGTGACCTTAACCAGTCACTTTCTGATAGCAATACACATCTTGGAGAAGTCCAGCATGATTGTGAACAAGTTGAGCAGGTCTATTCTAATGCCTCATGAGTGGTCTCTCAACATGCAGGTTGGTGGACAGGATTTTCTGTTGATGGGGCCAGCCGTGCTGCAGTCTCTTTGCATCTCCCCTCAACAACAATTGCAGCAGGTTCTTTGCTCTGATTCCCCGAGACACACTCTACTTAAGTGTTGGCCCTCTGATCTCCTTTACACTTACCCCATCACCCCTCATTCCCAAATTTCTCCAGAAATCTACTCATTTGAAGAGCATAGTTGTCCTCTCTGCCCCTTACTGGCCTTGTCAGTTCTGGTTCCCTCTCTTTTGCATCATCTACAACCGCCCTGGATTCAACTCCAGATCTACTGTCTCATCTGACAGAAACAATTCATCCCGACGTTTCAGGCCTCAAGTTGACCGCATGTGATGTCCTTCAAGAATGCAACTGCAGTCATAACATGTGGGTTGTCCTGCCTCAGGCAGCCCTCGGTCGGCGGGATTCCAAAGTCTGGGTCCGACGTCAGCTGATGTCGCATTTCTCTCCGACGTCAGAGCGGCTGGAGTACATAAGCATCAGCCGACACCATTTTCTTCAGTCTTTCTTGCCGCGCGGTGCCAGAAGCAGAAGCAGTTCGCAAGTGCCGGTCGGTCAGCTCCTGTATTCTACGATACCGAAGTCATCAAAAAAGCTAAGTACCCCGTTGGGGACCTTTTCTTGCCTCAGCCGATGTCAGAAATGACTGAAAAAGTTAACAATTGTTTTTCTTGTGGTAAACAAATACCTCATAAGGATTTCCACTCTTACTGCCTCCCTTGCCCGGGCCCAGACCACGACGTCTCGGCCTGTGTAGCCTGTGCTCGCTTCAACAAGCGCACTCTCAGGCGTCGGGCGGAGTTCGCTGAAGATTTTTTCGACGATAATTTTGCTTACACCTTGCCGTCGGATCTTCCGACATCGCAAACTCCCAAAAAGCGAAAAGACCGGGACCGACATCCTCGACCCGCGTCTACCACCGACTCCACGCCAAAACCTAGCGCGAGTGCTCCGGTTCCCTCTGAGACGGTCTCTCCACCGCTCCGAACCGAAGACACCGCATTACCGACGACTCCGATTCCAGACATTACTCCGACGCCAGTTATAGATTTTCCTCCGGATACCGAAACCGAGGAAATGCCCGAGACCATTGCTGTAGACAAGGTCACTCCTGCACGTGGAGCTGCCAGGCCCCCTATGGCCATGTCTATTAAGGCCCTACACTAGGGCTAAGGCAGCCAGCAAAACAAAGCATATTACTTCTAAATCTAAATCCTTACCTCAGCCGACTCCAGAGACACAAATTATGTCCATGGCTGCTGATTTGATTTCCCTGATTAAAGGTTCACAGGCCCATCCTGAGAGAGGATCCCAGCCTCCTCCTGATAAAAGGCCCCGGGTTGAACCCTCTGATCCTACTCCTTCAGATGATGATTCTGAGGGCTCTGTCCACTCAGATAGCCAGGAAGAGCTCTTCCAGACCTATGAGGACTCGGATGCAGAAGATTCCATCCCCTCGGCCTCCCCTCCTGAGGATATTTCTTTTGGGGAAGTTCTGCACACCTTGAGGGAACATTTCAAGTGGCAAGGTCAGGAATATTCTGATTCTAGGAAACGCCTTAGGACTTTCCTTAAGAAGCCTCAGCACAGGCCCTTAGCTATTCCTCCTGTACTTGATGTTCTGGATGATTTGTATTCTGACTCTAGTGTTACCCCTGATTCTCTTCCTCCTGCTCCAGCCAAGCCAGACAGGTATTACAGGGTCCCAGAAACTCATTCCCATTTATTCAGGGCCCATTCTGCTGATTTGGAAACTATTTCACAGGGGCCTAAAGGAGTTTCAGCCTCCACCTCAAAAAATCCTTTGCCCTCCAACAGGGAAGCTAGGTCATTAGAGAGATGGGGCAAAAAGGTTTACACATCCACTACCTTATCTATGAGAGCTTTAAATTGCCTTTTTCATATGTTACAATATCAGAATTATCTGTTAGAAGATTTACAAAAAACATTAGCCACTCCTGATCCTTTAGACAGGAAGACTTTGCAGGAAGCTTCCTGCAGTGTGGATATGATGCACTGGAAGCTTCATGTAGGGCAGCTATGACAGGGGCAGTCATTCGTAGACATGCTTGGTTAAAAGATCAACCTCTACCAGATCATGTAAAAGCAAAACTTCTGGATGCACCTTTGGAAAAGAACAAGCTTTTTGGTGCAAATGCTAAGGATGTGTTAAAGACCATCGAAGAAAAAGCAAAATCAGTTCAGACTGTGAAAGATTTCCTCCAGGTTCAACCCCCCAGAATCAGTAGGAATTGGCCTTCAAAAAACTGGTCCTTTCCTAATCCAGAAAAGTTTCAAAGGGGTAAGAACAGACGTGGCCGAGGAAGAGGCCAATACAGAGGCCCTTAAAGGGGACGACAATGGCAGCCAGGAAACCAAAGAAATGACGCAGGGGTTTCACCTGCCCCACAACCACAATCTCAATGACTTTCCTCTACTACCGCCTACCAGGGAACAACTAGAAGCTCCCTTGGGCGGGAAATTATCTCTGTTTGCAGAAAACTGGCACAGACTGACAAAAGACAAATGGATTTTGGACATTATAGACCGAGGGTACAGGTTTCATTTTCATACCTTACCAAGAAAACAAGGCATGCCAAACCTACCACAAAATCAGAGGGCAGAGGCTATCAAGCAAATCACTCTGCTGACTCGAATGAAAGCAATAGAAAGAGTTCCACAAAAAGAACAAGACCAGGGGTTTTACTCAAGACTGTTCCTTGTTCCAAGAAAAGAATCTCAATGGAGGCCAATACTGGACTTGTCCGCATTAAACACATTTCTCATAGTACCAAAGTTCAAAATGCTGACTCTACAGCAACTCCTTCCCATGCTGGGCAAGGGGTCGTGGCTGATTACTCTGGACCTCAAGGAGGCATACCTGCATGTCCCTATCAGACACAGCTGCAGAAGATACCTCAGATTTCTTGCAGGGCCAGAGCATTATCAATTCTCAGCATTGCCATTTGGCTTATCTACTGCCCAGAGTATTTACAAAATGCCTGGCTTCAGTAATTGCTCATTGCAGGCTCCAGGGTATAAAATTTACCCGTACCTGGACGACTGCCTCATACAAGCGGACGACAAATTGATGTTGACAAAAACCTGGATTATGTCATACGATTACTTCAAGCTCTGGGATACACAGTCAACTTCCAAAAGTCAAGACTGCAGCCATCCCAGCAAATAATCTTCTTAGGAGCCAAACTAGACACAGCCTCTCAGATGGCTTACCTGACAGAAGACAAGCAAGAGAAGTTAACTCATTACTTCAAAGGTTTAGCAAAACTCACCCAGATGACTGCAAGGAGATTCCTACAGGCCCTGGGTTACATGGCATCCTGCATTCTCCTGGTTCCATTAGCAAGACTACACATGAGAAAGCTTCAATGGTACCTAAAAAGCATTTGGTCTCAACACAGCAACAACTTGGAGACAATCATACCACTCATTCCATGCCTACAAAAGGAATTCCTATGGTGGGCCTCGGTGAGCCAGGCAAACACAGGTATGTCATTCAAAAAAACCACAGATAACACAGACCATGACTACAGAAGCCTCAGACCTTGGATGTGGGGCGCACATGGAAGGCAGGTGTATACAAGGACAATGGTCTCCAAAGGAAACACATCTGCATATAAACCAAAAGGAAATGCTGGCAGTAATGCATGCCATCGAGGCCTTTCAACACCAACTCCAGCAAGGCCATTTAATGATACGGACAGACAACACCACTGTGATGTGGTACATAAACAAGCAGGGGGGCACCCACTCTTACCCCCTTTGCAGACTGACAATGCAGCTTTGGGAGAAATCACTGAGCCTAAACATCCAGTTACAATCCCAGTTTGTTCCAGGAAAAGACAATGTGTTGGTGGACAGCCTAAGCAGGAATTTCACAGATCCACACGAGTGGAGGTTACATCCGAAGGCCTTCAGACAACTCACTTCGACATGGGGCAAGCCAAAAGTGGACCTATTTGCCTCTCACCTCAGCCATCTTCTACCAAAATTTTGCACAAGGACATACCATCCAAAAGCTTGGAAAATAGATGCCCTCTCATTCAACTGGAACTCCCTAGCAATCTATGCATTCCCACCTCTGCCACTGATGACCTCAGTATTACTAAAGATCAAAGCAGAGAAGCCCAAGGGAATCATAATAGCTCCGGACTGGCCAAGACAACACTGGTACCCACTACTACGGAGCATATGTCACACCAGGAGGTGGGCCCTCCCCCAGTGGCCTCTACTTTTGACTCAACACAATTTCGAAACACTGTATCCAAATCTTCAGACACTGCAGCTAACAGCCTGGGAGATCCCATAAATAACTTCAGCTTATCTCTCTCCAAGGAAGTTCAGCGGATACTAACAGAGGCTCGAAGACCATCCACCAGAAAGGTCTACTTAGCAAAGTGGAAAAGATTCAGCAATTGGAATACCAGCAAGGGACATGATGCATCATTATTGAACATCCCACTCATCTTGGAATATTTGGCAGATATGTTAAAGAACGGCTTCTCATATTCTTCCATAAAGATACATGCATCTGCTATTTCAGCTAGATACAACACTGATCCTCCTGTTTTTTCTCACCCCTTACTAAGGCAATTCCTCAGGGGAATCAAGAAAATTAAGCCACCAAGAAAGGCCCCAGTTCCAGCCTGGGACCTCAATTTTGTCTTGGAAAAACTGACTCTACCTCCATTTGAGCCAGCAGCTTCAGTTGACTTGCAATTTCTCTCATGGAAGACAGCTTTCCTGTTGGCAATTACCTCAGCAAGAAGGGTTTCGGAGCTACAGGCCCTAATGGCAATACCACCCTTTATTATTTTTCATAGAGACAGGGTTTCATTAAGGACCAACCCTACTTTTATGCCAAAGGTGGTATCTAGGGTTTCTTTAAATCAAGCCATTCATCTGCCTGCTTTCTTCCCCAATCCTGAGAATAAGGGAGAAAGACTGTTGCATACCTTGGACATTCACAGACAACTTCGATACTACCTGGACAGAACCAAGGCCAGTAGGAAGTCTGAACAACTTTTTGTAGCTTATGCCCCTGCAGTTCAAGGAAAAGCAATTTCAAAACAGACTATTTCTAAATGGATTGGACATTGCATCAGATTCTGTTATTCCTTTCATGGAAAGACTGTTCCAGCTAATGTCAGACCACATTCCACCAGAGCTACAGCCACCTCTACAGCATTCTTAAGAGGGGTGCCTACCAAGGACATTCTAGAAGCTGCTACATGGAGCTCCGTGCATACATTCTCCAAACACTACAATCTCCCTCTATACCCCAGATCCAGAGCAGGCTTTGCTTCGGCAGTCCTGCAGGGGTTGATTGACACACCATCCTTTTCCTAGAGCATTCCTCCTCCCCCAGCTAAGCTATGGTATTCTACCCACATGTTATGACTGCAGTTGCATTCTTGAAGGACATAGTACAGTTTTGTACCTACCATAAATGTAGATGTCCGATAGACATGCAACTGCAGTCGGATTTTCCCTCCCTCCATACCCCTCTATGCCTAGGGTCCACTCCTATCCCTGTTACTCTTAGCTGGGGATATCTGTTATGGTGTATTTGTTTTATTGCTTATTTATTTGTTTGGAACCCTGTTTTTGTCTTCCAATTTGATTACAGCCTTCCTTGGAGGGCACCTGGGGCAAGAAACACTGAAGAAAATGGCGTCGGCTGATGCTTATGTACTCCAGCCACTCTGACGTCGGAGAGAAATGCGACATCAGCCGACGTCGGACCCAGACTTTGGAATCCGGCCGACCGAGGGCTGCCTGAGGCAGGACAAACCCACATGTTATGACTGCAGTTGCATGTCTATTGGACATCTACATTTATGGTATGTACAAAACTGTACTTTTCTCCCATTCCATTAATTGCTAGACAACCCAAGCTCTCGTCTCCTGTCAGTCACATCCTTTTATCATCCCACAATGCTTCTACTAGAAAAGTTTATAAAAAGTAAAGGGAAAAAATTTTTTGGGTGCATAAAAAGAATCTAGACCCCCTTTCAGCTCAGATTTCTAAAGTTCTTGACTTTTTAGCTATGATTTTTAGTGTAGGAGCTAGCTTCTCAACTGTAAAAGTGCAATTAGCAGCCATTTCTAATTTTCATATAGGAGTAAATAATTCAAATTTAACATCTTCCAAACTTTGTAAGGCTTTTCTCAGTGGAACATATCTACTTAGACCTCTGGAATTTAAATATTGTTTTACAGCCTTTAACTCAGTCCCTTTTTGAACCATCGGCTAAGTGTGAATTAAACTTTTGGACCTGGAAAACTATCTTCTTGATTGGTATTACTTCTGCCAGAAGGATGTCAGTCTTACAAGCTCTGTCATCTCAACCTCCTTATTTTATTTTTCACAAGGGTGAGTATCTTTGCTGATCAGTCCTTCCTTTCTACCTAAGGTGGTGTCAGAATTGAATATTAATCAGGTTATCAGTCTTCCAGTATACTTTCTAAATTTCTGAAATAAATGAGAAAATATAGGTTCATAGATGTGTACTAGGCCAACAGCCCTGCAGCCTTTACATGCCTAGCCCATAGAAGTGCCCTAGCATCATGCCACCATTAGTTTTCAGTGCCTCTATCAAGTAGAGCCACTGGAGTGATCCCGGGGTAAACATTATATTTCCCATCCACTCATCAAGATTTCTCTTGAAAAGGGCCAGTGAGGTGCTCTGCTTGACATGTATGGCAAGTCTATTCCAGAGCATGGGCAGTCTCTGGGTTTATGAATCTATCCCTCCAGCATGTTCTGTTGATTGTGGTAATGAGGTTGAGGTCCCTGGAGTGTGTGGTGCAGAAGGATTTCTTTAGGTGTAATATTTCTAACAGGGCTGGGTCAGACATGGCTTTGTAAGTCAAGCAGAGATCACCTCTTAAAAACTTCTGGGTGTTATCGATAATCAGCTAAAATTTGACAAACCTCTGCAATCAAATATCAAAAAGACCCACCAAAAACTTGGTATGCTTTACTGCCACAAACACTTTCTCTCACCCACCACCAGGATAACAGCCAACACATACCTCATCCCATCCCTCTTATGTAGTGCATCTATCCCTACCAGCCTACAAGCTTCCCTCAAATCAAACCTCTCATCCTGTTATAACAAAATATCCAAATTTGCAGTAGGTCATAGAGCCTCTACACATCACTCCATTTCCCTTCACCAACTAAATTGGCTAGAACTAGCAAACCTCCTCACAAATACCCAGCTCATTCAAGCACACAAGCTCATTCAGAACCCATCCCTCTGCCCCCCTCTTGCAAATATCTTTGAAATGCACAAATCAGAGAGACTCTTAAGATCCAATTCCCAAAACCTAATTAAATTACACAAACCAACATGTCCAGTAGGGAATCAACTAATGTCCTTCTCTCTTGCACGCCTCTGGAACTCTCTCCCTTCCTCCATTCGTATCATCAATAGTCTCCCCTTGTTCAAAACCTCACTGCACTCTCACCTTACTTCACAATGGATATGATGTCCTTCATGGATGCATCTGCAGTCATAACAACTGGGTTGTCCTGTCGTCAGGCAGCCCTTCGGTCGGCCGGATTCCAAAGTCCGGGTCCGCTCGCTGATGTCGCACTTCACCCGACGTCATCTCTGCTGGTCTTCGGGTATAAAGGCATCAGCCGACGCCATTTTCCCCAGTCTTTCTTGCCGCGTGGCACCCGAAGCAGAAGCTGTTCGCAAGTGCCGGTCGGTCAGATCCAGAGATTACTACTACCGAATACTACTTCGAAGACTTCTAAAAGCTAAGTACCCCGTTGGGGACCCTTTCTTGCCTCAGCCGATGTCAGAAAAAGTCAATAACTGTTTAACTTGTGGGAAACAAATACCTCATAAAGATTTCCACTCTTACTGTTTGCCTTGTTTAGGCCCAGACCACGACGTTGCAGCCTGTTCGGCCTGTGCCTCATTCAACCGACGAACGCTTAGGTGTCGGTCGGAGTTTGCTGAACAGTTTTTCGGCTCAGATTTTGCGTACATTATGCCGTCGGATCCTCCGACTACCCAAATTGTTAAAAAACGCCATTTTCCTCAGTGTTTCTTACCCCAGATGCCAGTTGCCCTCTTGGAAGGCTAAATTTTGGGTAAATGCCAATGTTTCCAAAAAGATAGAAGGCAAATACAAAAAATAAGCATGTATGTACATATATACAAACAAATACACCATAAGAGACTTCCCCCCACCAGCTAGCTATTAGGAGGGTAAATACCCTAGGAGTACCACAGAGGGGAAGGAGGGAGGGTAATCCTGACTGCAGATGCTATCCAGTTCGGACATCTACATTTATGGTAGGTACAAAACTGTACTATGTCCTTCATGGATGCATCTGCAGTCATAACAACTGGGTAGAATACCATAGCCAACTAGGGGAGGAGGAAGAATAGATTATGATGTGGTTAGGATCCCTTGCAGTACAGCAGTGGCAAACCCTGCTCGGGATCTGGAATACAGAGGTAAATTATAATGCTTGGCAAATGTATGCACGGAGGTCCAAGTAGCCGCCTCAATAATGTCCTTGGTTGCCACTCCTTGTAAGAAGGCTGTGGTAGTGGCTGTTGCCCTTGTAGAATGAGGCCTTATGTTCTGTGGAATTGGTTTTCCATGGAAGGAGTAACAGAATCGTATGCAATTTCCTATCCATTTGGAGATTGTCTGTTTGGAAATAGCTTTTCCTTCCCTTCCTGTTGCATAGGCTACAAAAAGCTGGTCAGTTTTTCTGTTACTTTTTGTTCTGTCCAGGTAGTAGCGTAGCTGTCTATGTACATCCAAGGTATGCAGCATTCTTTCCCCTCTGTTTTGTGGGTTGGGGAAGAAGGTAGGTAGGTGGATTGCCTGGTTTAAAGACACTCTGGATACCACCTTAGCATAAATGTAGGATTAGTCCTCATGGACACTCTATCTTGGTGAAAGATTAGGAAGGGTTGTACTGCCATTAGGGCCTGAAGTTCAGAAACCCTCCTTGCTGAGGTTATTGCCAGTAGGAAAGCAGTTTTCCACGATAGATGCTGCAGGTCTGCTGTTGCTGCTGGTTCAAAAGGTGCGAGTGTCAACTTTTCTAGCACAAAGTTCAAATCCCAAGCGACCGGCACTTGCGAACAGCTTCTGCTTCGGGTGCCACACGGCAAGAAAGACTGGGGAAAATGGCGTCGGCTGATGCCTTTATACCCGAAGACCAGCAGAGATGACGTCGGGTGAAGTGCGACATCAGCCGAAGCCGGACCCGGACTTTGGAATCCGGCCGACCGAAGGGCTGCCTGACGACAGGACAACCCAGTTGTTATGACTGCAGATGCTATCCAGTTCGGGCATCTACATTTATGGTAGGTACAAAACTGTACTTTATACTCATTTGCCACGTGTCACTACATACTAAATTTCATTATGTTTTGCAATATATCTCAATGAATCTATTAACTACTACAAACCTACCTCAGTTTGTAAATACTGTTATATATATATATATATATATATATATATATATATATATATGTATGTATATATATATATATATATATATATATATATGTATGTATATATATGGGTCTGCTGCTTTTCATCGAATACCACATATTCGAAAAAGAGCAGTAGACCGCTCAGTTACACGAAAGTGCACTTATTCGAAAGTGCACTTCCGCAAACTCTGCTTCTACAAACGTATCGCACCACAGTGCAGGCCAGTAGGAAAATGTGCTATGTCTTCCACTGAGGTGCGGTAGTCACAGACCTTAGGGTTAGGGCACGGGTCATGGTAAGGGGATAGCCCTACTAGCTATCCCCTTACCATGACCCGTGCCTTAACCCTAATGTCCGTGACTACCGCACCATAGTGGAGGACAGGCTATCCTCCACTGTGGTGCACTAATCACGGACGTTAGGGTTAGGACGTGGGTCATGGTAAGGGGATAGCCCTACTAGCTATCCCCTTACCATGACCCGCGCCCTAACCCTAAGGTCTGTGACTACTGCACTAAATGGCAGTACATAGCCTGTTCACTGAAGTGGGTTTCGCGAAAGTGCACTTTCAATTAAGTGCACTATTGGACTTCTACTCTTTAACATATGTAAATGAGCAATTACTATGCATTTGTGTACAATTGGATTTGTACTATGGAGCATATGTAAGTGAGCAATTACTGTGTATATATGTCTTATTTGAAATGTATTTCATGGATTTGTGCTTCCTTTCACTGTCTGTATTTTTCTGGAGCTTTTTTCCCCAGGACTCCATTGAAAATGGGCCCCAGCGGCCCAATGGACTATCCTGGCAAACAAACTGCAAATAAGTAATAATAAAGTAATAGATGATATGAGATAGAGAAAAGCTGGATTTTTTTGAGTCTGTCCATGTAGGGCATGTGTTTAAGGCCTAGGATATTCTTTGTGAGGTATGTGTTTAAGGCCTAGGATCCTCTTCGTGAGGTACTTTTGTGGTCTTTCCAGCTGTTGCAGGTATTTAGTTAGGTACATGCCAAATGAGGCATTATACTCTGTGACTGGTCTAATGAGGGAAGAGTAGAGAGAGATGATGACCTTTTTCTTCCTGAATGCAAAACCCTTGGTAATGGGATGTGCCACATAGAAGGACTTTTTGACCACAGTGGCAGTGTGATGGTTGAAGGAGAGCTTGCTATCAACCTGTGTCCCTAGATCTCTTATAATGCCTTTGATGTTCAGTGGGCTCCCATCAATGTGGTAATTAGTGGGAACGGAGTTTTTCCCAAAGGGAATGTAGACTCATTTTTTGGCATTAAGCTTAAGGCCATGGTTTCAACACGTTGGTCTCAGTGAGGCCTTTCTGTAGGATGTCTATATCACTTGGGGAGTTAATAATGGCTCCCAACTTGCAATCGTTGGCAAACCTGGTCAGCCAGAGTCTCTCCGTGTTGGCTTGGACTTCTGAGAAGTAGATGCCAAACGGGCGAGGACCCAGGACTGATCCCTGTGGGACGCCATTCGCGACTGGTCAGCAGTCTGACTTGGAGTCTTCTACTTTCACACTGTGGGTTCTATCTGTGAGCCAATTTGCAACCAACCTAGTGATATATAGGGGTTGATGCCTAGTTTGGTGACTCTATCAATAATTCCTGAGTGGGGAATGGTATCAAAGGCCTTGGCCAGATTGAGGTAGGCTGTACGAACTGCCTTGCCCTCATCCACAGCTCTGGTGACTGACTCAGAAGTCAACCAGGTTGAGCAGGCATGATCAGCCCTTCATAAAACCAAATTGCATGGGGTCCAGAGTTTGGATATTCCCTATATCCTTGCTAATTAGGTCCATGATGATGCGCTCCATAGCCTTACGTATCAGACTTGTCAGGCTAATGGGGTGACAATTCCCAGGGTCTGTAGCCACTCCCCCTTTATGGAGAGGGATGACTGTAGCAGTGTGCCATTCTGTAGGGACAAAGCCTGAGGTGAGGCTGTGATTGAACAGGGCACACAGGTGTGGTGCCAGTTCACTTTGTAGTTCACGTAGAACATAGGGATATTGTCGGGTCCCATGGAAGTTGTATTCTTGGCCTTGGACAATGCAGCTTTAACCTGTACTGCAGTAATGCTGGGTGCTTGGCATTCTTCCGGTATTGTGATTGGTCCTTTTGGGGGGGTAAATCTGGCACTGAATCTATCAGCCAGTATGTTGGCAATATCTATTGGCTCAGTATAGGAAGTACCATTGTGCAATAACTCAAAGCAAATATAGGTATTGCTGTGACGATTCTTGATATAACTGTAGAAGCTTTGTGGTTGTTTGTGTCTGCCGCAATTCTGCCTTCATAGCTAGCTTTAAAGGTTTTGATGAGGGATCTCAACTTTTTGTTGGAGCTAATAAGGGAGTTTTTCTATTGGGATTTCACCTTTTTTCTGCAACAGTTTCTTCCTTCTGTTGTAGAGTTTGTTAATGGCAGGGGACCACCAGATTGGCTTCTGTTTTTTTGGAGGAGATCATCTTGGTTCTGTTGGGCATGGATAGTTCCATGCATTTATGTACGTGTTTGTATAGTGCATTGGTGTATGATTCGGCAGTCATGCACCTATTTTCCATTTGCATGGGTGCTGTGAAGTTAGCCACCTCTGTTTTTAGGTGCCCAAAGTCAGATTTGGAGAAGTTTTTCATGGTGTTTACCTTTGCTGGTGGTGTGGGTGAAATGTGAATTTCCATGATAATTAGTTTGTGGTCTGATCTAACCTGGGAGGAATTGACTATTGGTGTTGAGCAACGGTTGCCCATGTTAGTAACACCAAGTCATGGATGTTGCTTACCTCTAGTGGGGGTAAGAATGAGCTGGTCCAGCGCATTGGAATTAATGAATTCCAGGAAGCGTTGGGCAAGTGTATTAGTGCATGAGTAGATGTTCTTCGTGTTTCACTGTTGCAGTAATTACATTTGGGTTATCCTGCTGGCAGGTTGCCCTCAGTCGGCCTGAATTCCAAAGTCTTGGGTCTTGCGTTGGTTGCTGTCGCCTGATGTTCATCGTGTTACACTGCTGCAGTCATTACACTTGGGTTATCCTGCCGTCAGGCGGTCCCGCAGTCAGCCCGAGTTCCAAAGTCTTGGTCCGGTGTCGGTTGCTGTCGCTTCTTCCCTGATGTCAGTGCGCCAGGGGTATAAAAGATGCATCCGACGCCATTTTCTTCAATCTTTCTTGCCGCGCGGTGCCCGAAGCAGAAGCAGTTCACAAGTGCCGGTCAGCCGACTCCTGAGATTTTTGAAGTCGAATTTCAGATCCGAAGTCTTCAATAAAGCTAAGTACCCCATTGGGGAAACTTTTTTCTTGCCTCAGACTGATGCCAGAAAAAGTTAATAATTGTATTTCTTGTGGGAAGCAAATACCTCATAAGGTCTTCCACTCTTACTGTATTCCATGCCTAGGCCCTGATCACGATGTCACTAGTTGTCGGTTTTGTGCTACATTTAACAAACTCACTATAAAAAGACGTTTTGATTTTGCTTTGCACTACTTTGGCCGAAGGTTCAATTATACGATGCCGTCGGATCAGCCGATGACCTCAATACCGAAAAAAATGCAAAGACAAGGATAAAGACAGGCATCCGAGGTCAAAAACCAACGACAAAACCTCTTCTAGGCCAGTCGCTGATTCTCAATGAGGCGCTTTCGCAGCCCCTGACACCTGCTACCTCAGAGCTACAGGCCGCTGCCGACTCCCACGTGGAGATAGCTAGGCCTCTGGAAACTCAAGGTATTGGGCCTACGGAAACTAATCCCTCAGATGGGTCCGGAGCCGCTGAGCAGGCATCCCTTCTGAGGGTGTTTTTAGACCTTCACAACTTACCATCCAAGACAAAGGTACCATTAAAGACAAAGAAACAAGTACAGCATTCTCCTGGACAGTCCTCCATGCCTAAGAAACAAGTGGATGCTCTTTCTGTTCAGCTGGAAAAACCTAAAAGTTTATGCCTTCCCGCCACTGCCTCTCCTTTCAAAGGTACTCCTAAAAGCCAGACAAGAAAAAACAGAGATGATCCTGATTGTTACAGACTGGCAATGCCAGCACTGGTACCCTATCTTAAGGAACTTGGCTCAAGGCCCACCGTGGATTTTGCCTCAAATTTCACACCTTCTGACTCAGCAAAACAATCAGATCCTGCACGGTCAGCTCAAAACACTAAATCTGGCTGCATGGCAGATACATTAGTCAAACAGGCAACACCTCTCTCTAAAGCTGTTATGGATGTCATTTTGGAGGCCAGGAGGCCTAGCACCAGGAAAGCTTACTCAGAAAAATGGAAGAGATTCTGCGTCTGGAACCAGGCTCAAAGCATTGACCCTCTTGTTCCAAATATTCCTCAGATTTTACAATACTTAACTGAGATGCTGGACAGAGGCCTATCCTTCTCATCAATTAAAATCCACGCCTCTGCCATTTCAGCTCATTACAACACGGATCCTCCTTTATTCTCTCATCCCTTGCTAAAGCAGTATCTCAGAGTGGCTAAAAACATAAGACCACCCCAGAGAGCACCAACACCAACTTGGGACCTCAACTTCGTTTTGGAAAAACTGACCCTACCACCTTTAAAGCCAGCCAATACAGCTGATCTAAAATTTTTATCATAGAATACAGATCTTCTCCTGGCAGTAACTTCAGCACAAAGAGTCTCAGAGCTGCAGGCATTAATGGCAGTGGACCCTTTTATAATTTTTCATCAGGACAGGGTATCTTTAAGGACAAACCCTACCTTTATGCCAAAGGTGGTATCTAGTGTGGCTCTTAACCAAACCATCCATTTGCCAACTTTTTATCCAAACCCCCAGAATAAAGGGGAGAAACTTCTGCATTCTTTGGACATACACAGGCAGCTACGCTTCTACTTAGACAAAACAAAGGCTTTCAGGAAAACTGAGCAACTGTTTGTTTGTAGCATATGCTGCAGGATCACAGGACAAGGCTATCTCAAAGCAGACTATATCTAAATGGATAGGACACTGTATTCGGTACTGCTACACACAGCATGGAAAATCAGTCCCAAATAACATTAGGCTACATTCCACCAGGGCAACAGTCACTTCAACAGCCTTTCTCAGAGGAGTACCTACCAAGGACATTTTGGAGGCTGCAACTTGGAGTTCAGTGCACACCTTTACCAAACATTACCACCTGCCTCTTTACTCTAAATCCAGAGCAGGATTTGCCACTGCAGTTCTGCAGGGCCTCATAGCCAATCCTAACACTTTATAGACCAGCCACCCAACCTCAACTTTGGGATTCTACCCAAGTGTAATTACTGCAGCAGTGTAACACGATGAACATAGTACAGTTTTGTACCTACCATAAATGTAGATGTTATAGTGTTCACACTGCTGCAGTCCAGGTTACCCTCCCTCCATCCCCTCTGAACTAGCTGGACTTCTATCCTATACAACCTTTGGGGTGTATTTGCTGGTAACTGAAGGTATTGTTTTTACTGAATATTTTTGATTAGCAATATGCATTGCCTACCTACTTGGGGGCACCTGACATCTGGGGCAAGAAAAACTGAAGAAAATGACGTCGGATGCATCTTATATACCCCTGGCGCACTGACGTCAGGGAAGAAGCGACAGCAACTGATGCCAGACCAAGACATTGAAACTCGGGCCGACTGCGGGACCGCCTGATGGCAGGATAACCCAAGTGTAATGACTGCAGCAGTGTGAACACTCGAACATCTACATTTATGGTAGGTACAAAACTGTACTTTCCCCTGACGTCAGGTCGTCGGGGGTATAAAAGATGCAGCCGACGCCATTTTATTCAGTCTTTCTTGCCGCGCAGTGCCCGAAGCAGAAGCAGTTTGCAAGTGCTGGTCGGCTGACTCCTGAGATTTTCGTGTTCGAGTTTCAGATCCGAAGCCTTCATTAAAAGCTAAGTACCCCGTTGGGGTAACTTTTTTCTTGCTCCAGACCGATGTCAGAAAAAGTTAATTGTATTTCTTGTGGGAAGCAAATACCTCATAAGGACTTTCATTCTTATTGTATTCCTTGCCTAGGCCCTGACCATGACATTGCTAGTTGTCGGTTTTGGGCTAGATTTAACCAACGCACTATTAAGCATCGGTACGATTTTGCATTAAGTTATTTTGGGTGAAGATTTAATTATACAATGTCGTCAGATAGCCATCCGACTTCCAGAATTTACAAAAACGCAAAGAAAAGAGAAAGACAGGCAACCGAGGTCCAAAATAGACAAAGCTTCTCCTAAGCAAGTCGCCGGTACACCGGTTCTCAGTGAGGCGCTTTCGCAGCCCCTGACACCTGCTACTTTAGAGTCGCAGGCCGCTACCGACTCCCACGTGGAGATGGCCAGGCCGCTGGAAACTGAAGGTATTGGAACCTCTGAGATTAATCCCTCAGATGGGTCCAGAGCCACTGAGCAGGCATCGGCTTCTGAGAATGTATTCAGACCCAAACAATTCTATATTAAACTGACTTCAAAGACTAAAACACCTTTAAAGGCAAAGAAACAAGTTCACCAGCCACAAGGACAGGCCTCCATGCCCAAAAAACAGATGCTCAAAATGGCCGAAGACTTGATCACCTTGATCAGGGGTTTCCATCCCCCTCCTAATAAGAGGCCTAGGCAAGAGACATACTATGAATCTTCAGATCAGGTTTCCATTTCTTCTGATTCCTCTTCTGATCAGGAATATTCTCTTCCCCCCATGAGGATTCTGATGCTGAAGAATCTGTTCCTTCAGCATCTCCTCCAGAGGACTACTCTTTTGGGGAAACCTTGCATACCATGAGGGAGCACTTCCACTGGGAGAGCCAAGATTTTTCAGAATCTAAGAAAAGGCTCAGAGACTTCCTCTTACTTCCTCAACACAGGCCTGTAGCTATTCCACCTGTGTTGGAAATTGTAGATGATGTGTTCTCGGAGTCTAGTCTGACCCCTGACTCTCTACCTCCAGCACCTGTTAAGCCGGACAGATACTACAGGGTCCCTGACTCTCATAAATTCCTTTTCAAAAACCCTACTTCAGACCCAGAAACTATTTCTCAGGGTCCAAAAGGGTTCAAGGCTTCTACTGCAAAAAACTCTACCCCCTCTGACAGGGATTCTAGGGCACTGGATAGATGGGGGAAAAAAGATTTACACATCTGCTACTTTGGCTATAAGGGCCTTAAATTGCCAGTTTCATATGCTCAAATATCGGCAATATATCATGACACTGCTTAAATAGAAAATGATGGCAAATTCTGAATGTGCAGAAAACAAAGAAATGCAGGATTTATTGCATGCAGCTGAACAAGTTGGAAAGCATACTTTGCAATGTTGGTTTGATTCTCTGGAGGCCTCCTGCAGGGCCGCTGTAACGGGTTCTGCCATTAGAAGGCATGCTTGGTTAAAGGAACAAAATCTTCCTGACCATGTTAAAGCACAATTATTAGATGCTCCTTTACAACATGATACCTTGTTTGGTGTTAAGGCAGAAGAGGTGTTAAAGAAAATGGAGGACAAAGCTAAATCTATGCAAACGGTCAAGGATTTCTTACAGGTACAACCACCTAGATTTAGCAGACACTGGCCTACAAAGAATTGGTCCTTTCCAGTCTCAGACAGACCTCAAAGGGGCAGATCCAGACGCCATAGAGGCAGATCACACCCACAAGGATCCTTCAGGCCTAAACAGTGGAGTGCTTCTACCTCCAAAGGTGGAGAAGACAAAGCACAATCATACAGGAAACAGTCCCAATGACTTCCCCTTGCCTGCACCAAGCACTTATCTTCTGACAGCACCCTTAGGGGAAAACTAGCACTTTTTTCTCAAAATTGGCACATTATAACCCAGGACAAATGGGTTCTAGACATAGTGTCACAGGGCTACAGGTTTCATTTCCATACTCTACCAAGGGCAAATGGTTGGCCAGACCTGCCAAAAAAACAATGGGCAGAGGCTCAAAAGCAAGTCGCAGCTCTCATGGACATGAGGGCTATTCAACAAGTGCCACAGCAAGAGCAGGGACAAGCATTTTACTCAAGACTGTTCTTGGTACCCAGAAAGACAAAGTATGGAGACCGATACTGGACCTGTCTATTCTAAACAGTTTCCTGGATATACCAAAATTCAAAATGTTGACCTTACAGCAGCTTCTGCCCATGCTGGGCAGCAAGGCTTGGCTCATGACTTTAGACCTAAAAGAGGCATACCTGCATGTCCCAATCAGACAATCATGCAGAAGATACCTCAAATTCAAGGCTGGCTCAAAACATTACCAATTCTCTGCACTGCCCTTTGGCTTATCTACTGCATCCAAGGTCTTCACAAAGTGCCTGTCACCAGTAATTGCTTACTGCAGACAAAGAGGAATACAAATATATCCTTACTTGGACGACTGCCTCATACAAGCAGAGAACAAGGACATTCTACTACAGCATCTGACGTTTGTGATCTTAACATGCCTAGGGTACCAGCAAAAACAGGCTAGTTACCATCCAAAGGATTCCAGCGTAGTAGACACAAAAATATTAGATAAAGACCAAGGAATCCACCACGATATAAGAAAATAGAACTTTTATTCCACAATGTAAGACCAGAAAACGAGCGCTTTCACATACGTCGAGTATGCTTCATCAGGTTACATTTTAATGAGCAAAATCACTCTACTTATATACTGAACTAAGCAGTGTAATTAAGCAATCAATCAATTATAATAATTACTTAATTCATCAAGTGATCAAATAATGAAGCATTTGGTAAGCTTTTTTAAAACAGACATTGCACCATTTTTCTTCTGTTCTTTGATCTAATGACATAGGTTAAAGCAGCTGCATCAAGAAATGGATAAAATGAAATAAAATAAAAATAAAGTGCATACATATGTATCTCTATACATATTAAATATATACATTCCCATGTATATAAATATATAATATATAAATATTCACTTGGAAATGTTATTATATATAAAAATTATTATTAACAATGTCCTTATATCTTTAAAAACAATCTAAAAATCTAAAAAACTTTGTGCAGTTGTTGTCTCCAAATATAACTTGGCTACATGTCCGATATATAATAAGAATGATCTAGCTAAAATATAAACATGTATATAAATATGTATATAGATATGAAATATTAAATATATATATAAAAGCATATGCAGTGTATAGTATAATTGATATATAATAGCCAGCTATACAAATGCTGTATAGATAGAAATAATGCATTTGTCCAACTTGTCATACATACTTGTACATAGTAACAAATATCTGAAAACTATATTTCATCAGTTCAACTCAAGTTACTAACCTATCTCCCTATATGTGTATATTAATTCAATAATTAAATGTCAAATATATAGCCTATTATTCTATTCAATATATACAAAACCTATCCTATAGGAGTATAAACATGTAGAAAATACAAAAAATTTTTAATCAATAAAAAGTGTGGGACAAATAGTCTGGGAATATATCGATGAAGAGACAATAAATAATATATATGTTATGTATAAACAATATCTCTCATTATATTCTTTATCTAAGATATACAGTCTTATCTGCGTGCTTCCAATATTGGTTTTATGCTGATGTTGATATTTAGTCCAGGCTCTATGTGTGCTCGTAATTTAAATATCCAATCCAGCTCTGCCTTAGCTAATGTATTCATTCTATCTCCACCTCTCACTGAGGGTTTAATTATTTGTAACACTCTAAAATTAAACTGATGGTCTTGATTAAGATTAATGTGTTTAGCTAGAGCATTTAGCAAACAGTATATCCATCTGCTTATAGAGTATTTCACTCCAATTGAGAAAGAGCTCACGGAAAAAGCTGATGAGCTACATAAAGATCTGTTGAAGCGATTTAAAGGGGAAATTCATCGCAAAAAATTAGAAAGCATGTTTCTACAAGTTATAGCTTTTGGTGAGAGACTGCAACAACTGAAGCATAAGAAACTTTTAAGGGACTATAATGACTTTGTCTCCGGTCAGATTTTTGTCTGGCCGAGGGTAAACACCCAAAACCAACATAAATCTTATGCAGAGATGACCAAACGTCCACCTAGATCAGATGGCTTTGCTGAGAATACGAACTTAGACATTTCCACCTTAAATGAGACAGCACAACTGTTGGGAAGGGATTCTCAGAGTAATATAGTCAATAATGAACAAGGTATCCATCCAATAGGAGCAGATGTCTGCAATACTCCACCTCCGAACCAGGAAGCCTTACAAACGTCTACATCCAATGGAGCAAGATCCAAGACAACTACGGCTATGACATCACAAGGTTTTTTACCTTTACCAGTTCGATATCGACAAGAGAACAGGATGAGGTCAAGCAGCAGAGGCAGAAGAAAAAGGAAATTCTCGAAAGAAGCCATAGAAGAATGGAGGAGACAGCGTCAATAAATGAACTTGTGTTTAATTTATCTAGCCATTGTCTCACGACTAGTGAACACAGTTTATTAAATAAAGGACTTTCTTTCATACCATCTCAAAGTAGTAATGTAGCTGAGCTTTTAGTAGACTTATGAATGTTTACACGAACATTATCTCTGAAATTAATGTATAAAGATAAAGGAGTAGAAAATAGCTTAGATAGTGATATACATCATAAGAAGAAAAGTGTTTTTATTCCTGAAGTTCTCCCAAATGTGCATTGTTTCATAAGAAAGTGTGAAAATGACTTCTATAAATACTTTTCAGACATAAGGAAGGGGAACAAATATGAAAGAATTTTTTATAATCTTAATTCGGAAGAATTTCAAGCACTGCAGAATTTATCTAGAAATGAGTTGCTAACTATAAGACCAGCTGATAAAGGGGGAGGTATTGTGGTCTTAGACACCTTGTTCTATGATGAACTAATGTTTAAGATGCTAAGTGACACTGATAAATATCAAGAAATTGATAAAAATAGATTAACCAAGATTATTAATACAGTGCAGGATATGTTGTATGATTTACTTATGTGTAGATTAATTACAAAACAACTATATGATTACTTCTTAATTAATATGCCCAATGTTCCTAATATTAAAGGTCTCCCGAAAATACATAAAATGGAGTACCCCCCACCTATGCGACCCATTGTGGCAGGGGAAAAATGGGTGACAGAATATATATCAAAGTATGTAGAATCTAAACTAGGTCCTGTTGTCAGACGAATACCTACTATCCTAAACGATATATATTCATTACTGAATGATATAGAACAGCTAGTAGGTCAGATAGATAATACTTCGACTTTAATATTGGTATCATTAGATGTTAAAAACCTCTTTACAGTCATACCTAATGACTATGGGGTCGAGGCAGTAAGGGATGTACTATTAGAGGAAAAATCCCTAAATAAGGATATGCAATATTTAATATGTACATTGTTGACTTTAGTTCTAGAAAACAATGCGTTTATGTTTCAAGACAACTTATATATGCAAACATGGGGTGTGGCAATGGGCACCCCATGTGCCAAATTCGTACGCTAATATTGTTATGTACTATTGGGAATCCAAATATTTGTTCAACACTCATTATATGAACAATATTGTCCTATATAGACGGTTTGTTGATGACGTTCTCATATTTTGGAAAGGAGAACAGTCAGATTTAATAGAACTAGTCAATTACTTGGAAACAACAACTGATTTTCTAAGATTCACTCTAGAATATTCACATAACAAGATTGATTTTCTAGATATATCTATTTTGAAAGATGATAATAATTTGCTTATTACGCAATTGTTTAGGAAACCTTGCTGGAAGAATGCAATTTTGAATTATAACAGTATGCATCCTCGATTTATTTTTTCAAATATAATAAAGAATCAAAGAGCTAGGATTACTAGGTTATGTACCCGTACATCAGAGAGAAATGAACAACTCACACTGTTGGATAAGTTATTTGTAGACAGAGGATATCCAGTTAGTCTCATAAACAAATCCAACAGTGAAGTCCACTTGTATAAAAAAGCTAAACAGTGGTATAATAAGGGTATACAATATACGCCTAGAAATATTAACAATAAAAAAGAAGGTACCATAACTTTTACTTTGAGGTACACTAATGATAACCATAATATTGTAAGAATTATACAAGAGAATTGGGATATTCTTACGATGGATAATGACCTTAAAGATTTAGTAGGATTCATACCACATTTCAGATATAAAAATGCTAAGAATCTGAAAAGATGGTTATGTATAGATAAAATAATTAAGAAACCTAATATCAACAGAGACATTGGTCCTAAAATGGGAACTTGGCCATGTGGGAAATGCAGCATGTGTAAATATATTAATACAGAAAGTGAATTTATAATACCATATTTGGACTATACACATAGGTTTCTTATATACGCTACATGTAATACTACTAATTTAATATATCTAGCTACTTGTAAGAATTGCCAAGCATTCTATGTAGGTCTCACCTCTAGAAGGCTTAGAGACCGTATATACAATCATACATATGACATCAGAAAGATGATTCCGACAAATGCTCTAGCTAAACACATTAATCTTAATCAAGACCATCAGTTTAATTTTAGAGTGTTACAAATAATTAAACCCTCAGTGAGAGGTGGAGATAGAATGAATACATTAGCTAAGGCAGAGCTGGATTGGATATTTAAATTACGAGCACACATAGAGCCTGGACTAAATATCAACATCAGCATAAAACCAATATTGGAAGCACGCAGATAAGACTGTATATCTTAGATAAAGAATATAATGAGAGATATTGTTTATACATTACATATATAGTATTTATTGTCTCTTCATCGATATATTCCCAGACTATTTGTCCCATACTTTTTATTAATTAAAAATTTTTTGTATTTTCTACATGTTTATACTCATATAGGATAGGTTTTGTATATATTGAATAGAATAATAGGCTATATATTTGACATTTAATTATTGAATTAATATATACATATAGGGAGATAGGTTAGTAACTTGAGTTGAACTGATGAAATATAGTTTTCAGATATTTGTTACTATGTACAAGTATGTATGACAAGTTGGACAAATGCATTATTTCTATCTATACAGCATTTGTATAGCTGGCTATTATATATCAATTATACTATACACTGCATATGCTTTTATATATATATTTAATATTTCATATCTATATACATATTTATATACATGTTTATATTTTAGCTAGATCATTCTTATTATATATCTGACATGTAGCCAAGTTATATTTGGAGACAACAACTGCACGAAGTTTTTTAGATTTTTAGATTGTTTTTAAAGATATAAGGACATTGTTAATAATTTTTATATATAATAACATTTCCAAGTGAATATTTATATATTATATATTTATATACATGGGAATGTATATATTTAATATGTATAGAGATACATATGCATGCACTTTATTTTTATTTTATTTCATTTTATCCATTTATTGATGCAGCTGCTTTAACCTATGTCATTAGATCAAAGAACAGAAGCAAAATGGTGCAATGTCTGTCTTAAAAAAGCTTACCAAATGCTTCATTATTTGATCACTTGATGAATTAAGTAATTATTATAATTGATTGATTGCTTAATTACACTGCTTAGTTCAGTATATAAGTAGAGTGATTTTGCTCATTAAAATGTAACCTGATGAAGCATACTCGACGTATGTGAAAGCGCTCGTTTTCTGGTCTTACATTGTGGAATAAAAGTTCTATTTTCTTATATCGTGGTGGATTCCTTGGTCTTTATCTTTTATGCCTAGGGTACACAGTCAACAAAAATAAATCAAAGCTAGTACCCTCTCAAGAGATCATATTCCTGGGTGCAAGCTTAAATACAACTGCCCAGATGGCTTATCTCACTCCAGACAAACAAAGGCAACTGGCTACCTGTTTCAAGGAAATGGCAACAAAGGCCCAGTTATCTGCAAGAAAAATTCTGCTGGCTTTGGGCTTCATGGCATCCTGCATTTTATTAATTCCATATGCAAGACTGCATATGAGGAAAATTCAATGGTGCCTAAAAAGTGTCTGGACACAACATTGCCACAGTCTGGAAACAGTGATTACTCTAATTCCCTGCCTGCAACAGGAGTTTCATTGGTGGACAAAGGCTTGTCACCAAAACAGGGGACAACCATTCTCACTACCCCCAGCCAGGCAGAGCCTAACAACGGATGCTTCAGATTATGCCTGGGGGGCACACATGGCAGGAAGAGGCATTCATGGCACCTGGTCCACAAACCAAAACATCTGCTTATCAATCAAAAAAAGTTGCTTGCTGTTCACAATGCCCTGACAGCCTTCAAGGACCTACTTCATCCGGGACAATTACTGATAAGACAGACAACACCACGGTCATGTGGTACATAAACAAGCAGAGAGGCACTCATTCTTATCCCCTGTGCAGACAAGCCATGGCTTTATGGGACACATCATTGACTTACCAAGTTCATCTGCAGGCACAATTCCTGCCAGGAAAGGAAAACACTCTGGCAGACGAAGTAAACCGAAATCTCATGGATTCGCACGAGTGGCACCTGGATCCACAAGTCTTCAGCATGATAGCAAAGAAATGGGGACACCCGGACATAGATCTGTTTACCTCCCCTCAAAACAATCAACTAAAAAGATTCTGCACAAGGACTTTTCACAGACTAGCTTGGAAAGTGGACGCCTTATCTTTCAACTGGACAAACCTATTAGTATATGCCTTTCCTCCACTGCCTCTCCTCCCCAAGATACTCCTAAAGGTCAGGCAGGAGAAACCAAAAATGATTCTGATTGTCCCAGACTAGCCACGCCAGTACTGGTATCCGATCTTAAGGAGCTTGTCCCAGTGCCCAGCCTGGAACTTACCTCAAATACCTCATCTACTGTCCCAGCAAAACAATCAGATTTTGCACAGCCAACTCAGGACCCTAAACCTGGCAGCATGGCGGATAATGTAGCCATACAAACCACACCTCTCAGTAAAGCTGTGATGGATGTCATTTTAGAAGCCAGAAGGCCTAGTACTAGAAAATCCTATGCTGGGAAATGGAAGAGATTTTGCGCTTGGAACCAAGCTCAAGGAACTGATACAGCTGTCCCAAATATTCCTCAGATTTTGCAATACTTAACTGCGATGCTGGACAAAGGCCTGTCTTTTTCATCAGTTAAAATCCATGCCTGTGCCAATTCGGCTTATTACAATACAGAGCCACCACTCTTTTCTCATCCTTTATTAAGGCAGTACCTCAGAGGAGCCAAAAACTTAAGGCCTCCAAGGCGAACGCCAATACCTGCATGGGACCTCAGTTATGTTTTGGAAAAACTCACCTTACCTCCTTTTGAGCCAGCTGCTACTGCGGATATAAAGTTAATATCTTGGAAAACAGCTCTGCTCCTAGCAATAACTTCTGCAAGACTAGTTTCAGAGCTACAGGCTCTCATGGCTGCGGAACCCTTTATCATTTTTATCCAGACAGGATCTCTCTGAGAACAAACCCTACATTTATGCCTAAGGTGGTATCCAGTGTAGCCCTTAACCAAACAATTCATTTGCCAACTTTTTATCCAAATCCACAGAACAAAGGGGAGAAAATTCTGCATTCTTTGGACATAAACAGACAACTTAGATTCTACTTGGACAAAACTAAAGTTTTCAGAAAGACAGAACAATTACTAGTGGCATATGCCACAGCATCACAAGGAAAGGCGATCTCCGAGCAGACTATTTCAAAGTGGATAGGTCACTGCATTCGTTTCTGCTACTCACAGCATGGCAAACCAGTGCCTTAAGGGCATTAGGCCACATTCAACCAGAGCTGCAGCCACTTCTGCAGCCTTTCTCAGGGGAGTACCAACCAAAGACATTTTGGAGGCTGCTACTTGGAGTTCAGTGCATACCTTTACAAAACATTACTCTCTTCCTCTCTATTCTAAATCCAGAGCAGGCTTTGCCACTGCAGTTCTGCAGGGCCTCATAGCCGCTCCTAATGCTGTTTAGCTCCAGCCCCCCAACCATAGCTTTGGGACTCAACCCAAATGTAATGACTGCAACAGTGAAACACGAAGATCATAGTACAGTTGTGTACATCTACCATAAATGTAGATGTTCGAGTGTATTCACTGTTGCAGTCCAGGTTACCCACCCGCCATTCCCCTTACTTTTGCTGGAACTTATCTTTATTTCTCTAATCTATACAACCTAGGTGGTGTATTTGCTTACAGATGAAGATAAAGCTTATTTTGGTGCATGTATGTTTTATTTTCTTATTTTTAGCCTACCTTTTTGGGGGCACCTGACATCTGGGGCAAGAAAAACTGAATAAAATGGCATATTTTGTACCCCTGACAAACTGACGTCAGGGAAGAGGTGACAGCAACCGACGCAGGACCCAAGACTTTGGAATTCAGGCCGACTGAGGGCAACCTGCCAGCCGGATAACCCAAATGTAATGACTGCAACACTGAATACACTTGAACATCTACATTTATGGTAAGTGTACACAACTGTACTTTTTCCCAGTTGATGGAGGGGTAGTTGAAGTCACCCAGTATGAGAGTGTTGGGTTGGACCCTAATAGTTTCCAGAGTGCTTCATGTTTTAAACAAATTACCCAATTAACCAGTAAAAAAGTTCAAAACTGAGCCCTGTTCCAGCAGTCTTCAATCAGACAAGTTCTAACTGCACACTCCTACTACTAGGGTGCAGGGGAACCCTCTCCAAAAAAATGATGGCCTGGATTAGTGTTCAAGTTATACAAACAAAGCTAGATTCAGCAGGTCTGAATCTAATCTGTGCTACAGAAAACAAGGTGCACCAATTTCAGAAAGAAACAGTTCAAATAAGCAGGCAGAATAAGCCTTTAACCAGAAATTCCCAGCTCAGAAGGGCAGAATCTATCCCGTCTTCCCACAAGAGTGCAGACCGCAAACCTGCTTAATGTAAAATAACTGGCCTGATGCCCAAGTACTTAAATCAGGACCAATACACTTAGAATAACAGACATTAAGCCTTCAATCAGCAACTCCCAACTTAGAAGGATGTAAGCTACCTGTTCTGCCACAAGAGTGCAGACCACAAACCTTCTTAATGTAAAACAATTGGTCTGAAGCCCAAGTGCTTAAACCAACAGGCTTAGAATAACAGTTACAGGTTAATCAGGCTACTAACAAGCAGAATAAATGCAATTGAGTACTTTTAAGAACAGGTAGCAAAATGAAAATAAAGTAGGAAGAAACACAAATACAGTAAAATAAAGTGCATTTTTTTTTTAAGTGGGAAGGGATGAAACATGACAATTTAAGGTTGATAAACTGAGGGGGTGGGCCTTCCCAAATGATCTCTGTCTGCTCAGTATAATAATCTCTCTGTACTCCGTAGAATAAGCTTATGAGATGGGACTGGGAGGAGTGTCCAAAATGAGATTTATAGTAGGGGTGGGCAACTCAAAAGTCACCAAATGTAAGAACGCAAGGACTGGGTGTGTGGATGGGGAACTCCTAAAACTCCAACAGAAAACTTAAAACAAAACAAATGTACTACTAGCATAAGATACAAAATAGAAGCGATCAAACTTAAGTAAAGAGCTTCAAATCAAAATTAAATACAGATGAGTGGGATACTCAAAGCAATGCAGACTACACAAACATGTTACACCTATTGGATGTCCACAGACAATTACATTTTTATCTTCATAGAACCAACATTTCAGGACATTCGAACAATTGTTTGTTTTCTTTTTGGAATCAAAATTAGGCAAACAAGTTTCTAAAGTGACTTTAACCAAATGGTTGACTGACTATTACTTTAGTATACCAAAAAGTGGGTTTGCCTTTACCAAAACCTCCAAATGTCCATTCCACAGCATCTATGGCAACGTCTTCAGCATTTTTGTCTAGAATTTCCTTGGGTGGTGTTTGTACAGCTGCAACTTGGGCTAATCCTCATACCTTTATTGCTCATTACATATTGGATCTGGTCTGTAGGGTAAGAGTAAACGTTGGCTCAGCTGTGCTCAGGAATATCCTTCCTTAGAGTCCTTCCAGGATTTAGGTAACTGAGGACTCTGTTCCCACAATTGAATGAATAAAAATAACATCAGATAAAAAAAAGTTATGTACCCACCATAATGTTCCATCTGTGTTATCCATTTTCATTTTTCTTCAACTTCTTTCCCACCAACCCATCCTTACTTTATTCTTGCAAAGATTGAAGGATGCTGCAGGAACCACTGTTCCTCTGAGTCCTAGATTCTGTTATTCTATAATTCCTTACTACTTTGCAGGTCTGTGGGCAGCAAACAACGTCTGAGATATGTTAGGTGACGGCATTATGGGTAAAGTGAGAAGCTTAAGCGTTTGTGTTCCATAAGCTGGAAGAGCGGCCGAGTCAGATCCAAGGATTGGATCTAAATCTACCAGTTAAGAATGAAAATAGACAGTACAAATGGAATGTTATGGTGAGTGCATAGTTTTTTTTCCCCAAAAATCTGTCATTTGTTATTAAATTGGTGTAAATTATTTGCTCATTGGTAACTCGGTCTTGTGCTTTTGGACAAACAGCTTAAGTAAACTGGGCATTTCTTTTCCAAGATAATCTTGTTGGTACAGTGGTTCTGTTTTTCACCTTTGAAAGCAGTTCCTGGTTTTCGAATAGATTCTGGGCACTTGGGGAAAACTGGAGTGGAGAGAGTGGCGTACCCTGTGCCTTTGTAATTTTATCTAACATACACTCTCTCCTCAGTGAAAGTAGTCCATGAGTCAGCACAACAAAGGAGTCTTTAGCATGGTCTTGCAATTTGTGCATGTTGCATATGCTTCTTTACTTCAGGTGAATAGGCAGTATTGATGTTATTTCTGCCTGAGGAGAAAAATCAGAAAGAAACATGGTCTCCATCAATCCATGGAAAGGCCTTCAGTATGGTGTATGTAGCATTCATATTACCATTTTGCCTCCTTGACATACTTCTCAGATGTTAAAATCAGGGACATTCTGCAGAACGTTTGCGTTGTGTTTTTGCCTTGTCCCTCAAAACATTTGTGATGATCTGGTAAATTAGCAAAGATTACAATCAGTCACTAATGCCAGACATTAGTGTTTTGTACATATTGTTTGGAAAAAAATGCATATTGTTGCAAAGCCTGTTGTCCTATTAACCTTTTAAGTTAATTACAGTAATATTTAGAAATTGTCCCTCATTAAGGCCCTTTGTTCCCCACCCCTCCACACTGTTTTTAGCTTTGGCCAGAATTCTTGATCAAAGAAGTTTAGATATGCTATTGGCAGAGGCTGGAAGGTGGGAGTTCAGTCAAGGTTTGTATTAACAGGAGAATGTAATAAAGTTTAATGGAATGTAGCAGGCAACTTCTTGTATATTTTTATGTTTTTTTTCCTGCTAACCATTATGCCCCCCCCCCAAACTGGACTAGAATCTGTTTGATGTAATGTGATCCTATCTCGCCTACATTCATTACTGATGGGCTCGGAGCTGAGAATCGGCTCCGACTCGGCCGCTATAACAAGCACGAAGTCTCTCATTGGCTGGGCCAACCCTGTATCCCAGTATGCACCACACCCAAACCCCCAGATCTCGTTTGCCGCTCCTGGAGTATCGACGTGGTCTCAACTTGGCTGTGGCTAAGTACCCTCTTTTTGATCTTTCTTAGCTGGTTTTTGTAGGAGAATTTATATCCAAAAGCTATTTTAATAGCTATGTTGTTGTATTGACCTTGTGTCTGAGTGGGACTGTTGTTTTTCTTGTTGTGTGGTGGTCCTTCTGTTTGGCGGGCTAGGCCCGTATAAGTTAGAGGGCCTTTGCCCTATCTGGTGTCTCGGCATTTAAATTAGAGCTGTTCCTCCCTTTCCTCCTCGTGTTTGAGTTGTATTGTGTCTTGATGTCTACTAAAGAGCAGAAAGAACATAAGCCATTGGGCTTTAAAAAATGTGCGAAGTGTAATTATAAAATGTCTTTGACAGATGGTCACGCGATATGCGTTTATTGTCTTGGTGCCAAACACTTGCAAGAATCTTGCAGTGTCTGTCATGCTTTCTCTTCAACGGTTTTACAGGAGAGAAAAAAATAAACTTATCCTGAAGGGTTTAATTAAACCCTCCTTTGAGGAAGCTGTAGTTTCTTCTCCTTCTGAAAAATCCAGGGTTAAGTCAAAAAAGAAGTCCCCGGCTCCGTCCACTTCTTCGGAGCCGCCAGAGAAAAGATCAAGATCGATGTCCCCCTCCTCGGCTCCACTGGTCTTGGAGCCGTTGGATAAAGGGTCTAAAGCTGTGTCTCCTTCCTCGGCTCCATTGATCTCGGAGCCGCAGGATACAGGGTCGACAGCTGGGTCTCCTTCCTCTGCTCCATTGATCTCGGAGCCACAGGAAAATGTATCTATTTCGGAACCGGCTTCCTCGGTTCAACAACCTTCGGCGCTGAAGGAGGTTTCGGTGGTTCTCGATCCTGCTTCGGCTCCGATCCTTTTGGAGCCGATTCGGAGCCGTTCTCCTAGCCTTGTCTCGGATCCGATGGGAAGGGTTTCTCACCCCCTTCTGTCTCCTCCAGGTCCTCCAGACTGTCGGATTCAGATGTAGATAGGGTGGTCCAGAGGCTCCTCCAGTCACCAGTGTTATCTAAATTATTTTCGGGCCCAGTCGGCTCCGGAGCCTACCATGGTATCGGTTCCATTTGTTCCTCCTCCAACAACCTTGGTGTCGTCGGAGTATGCTGAGTCTAGTGAAGTTCTTGGGTCGGCCCCGAGACCCCCTGCCAGTCTTTCGGTCCCGACCTCTGCTCCAACCTTCTCTATTCCTTCTACAGTTTTCGGCACTCGGGTGTCCTCAGTTGTGCCCGAGGGGGATATATCTGGGCCTCTGGCTTCGGCTCCGAGTCTCCCCCTTGGTGCTTCGGCTAGGGGAACCCCGACTCCGGTCATGGTTTCAGAGACTGGCCTCTCCTCCGATTCTGGGGGACCCGCCTTCGAGGCTATGAGGAGCGCGCTGGCCAAGTCCTTGGTGACTTCACCCGAATCGGCATCTCCCTCCCCGGACACTGCGACTAGAGTTTCTAGTGCCCCCCATATCTCTACACAGCGGGGCTCCAAGGCCTGAGGACACCTCCTTGTGTGGACCCTTCTTTGTGAGGGCCCTTCAGAGTCCCTGCCTGAAGAACCTCCCAGAAAGAAGCTGTGTAAGAGGAAGCACCTAGACTCCCCAGATGAGTATGTCACCTCGGATACCGACCTCGATGATGCAGAAGGGTCCCCGAAGTCGTCCTCCGATTGTGTCTCGTTCTCTGTTATCCTGGAGATCTTGAGACAGCGGGGCGACTGGCCATCCAAAAACCCTTCTGAGGAGGAGTCTGTCTTCCTCGAGGCCTTTGGAGCCCAGCCTTCCTCCTCCTGGGTGTCTCCACCCTTCGATGAATTGTTGGATCTTACTTGTAGAAGGGTGTGGGAACACCCTGACTCTGTGGAGCCAGTTCCTAGCCGCCCCAATAAATTCTTATCTGCACCTCCTGGAAAAGAGTTTTTGACCACGGGAGTACCTGTGGATGCCATGGTGGTGGTGTCTGCCACTCAGCAGGATGTGGCAGAGGCTTCTACTTCCATCCATCCTCCTAATAAGGAGTCTAGGAGCATGGATAGGTATGGGAAGCATACCCTGTCTTCAGCGACCTTTACCTTGTGGTCGCTGAATTACTTGTGTCATTTTACGCGACTCCAAAGGGATCTCATAAAGTAGTTGGGAGATGCCCTGTCAGGTAACTTGCCTGAGGCGTTGACCCAGTCTGTGAACGCCCAGCTGTCTACCCTTTCTTCTGTCATCAACTCGTCCATGAGGCTCATATCTTATGCAGCTGAGGGGGCGGGTAGAGCAGCGAGTTCAGGCGTAGCCCTCAGGAGGCAAGCCTGAATGCGTTTGTGTCATTTTGCGGAGGCTTTCAAGTCTTCTTTCATGGACGCCCCATTCGACGGGCCCTCCCTTTTTGGACCCAAGGTGAAAGACACCCTCACTAGATGTGAGCAGGAGGGCAAGACTTTGTCTGCCATTGGGGCCTGTTTTTCTCTTCCCAAAAGACCTTATCCCAAGGCTCAGAGGGGAGGAAAAATGTGGTTCAGAAAGTCTCAAAAGTCTTCCCCTGCCCATCAGAGTGACCCCCCCTCCAGAGGCAGAGGAGGGGGGAAATACTCCGGAAGACATCGCCCTAGAGGCGGCGGAGGCCCCCGCAATACAGGAGACCGCGAATCCTTTCGTGGTTCCTCCTTCCAACGTACCTGAGGGATTACCCAACTGTGCATCTCCGGAGCCAGTCGGGGGACGTTTTTCGGAGCATCTTCAGGCCTGGGAGTCCATCACTCAGGATCGATGGGTGCTTTGAATCATCACCGGAGGTTATACCATTCCCTTTATCCGTTCTCCCCCACCATCAAAGAGAATCCCGGATGTTCCACCCAGTCAATGGGATCAAGCAGCACTAGAAATCTCAAAGCTGCTAAGAAAAGGAGCCATCCAACCAGTCCCCGCAGACCAGATCGGATCAGGAACTTACTCAAGATTATTTTTGGTACCGAAAAGAACAGGGGACTTGAGACCCATTCTAGATCTCAGCCGTTTGAACCGCTTTGTAAGGAAGTCCAAGTTCAGGATGGTCACTTTGCAATCCATTCTCCCCCTGCTGGAGAAAGGAGTATGGATGTGCTCCATAGATCTCAAGGACACCTATTATCACATCAAGATACACGAGGCCTCCAGGCATCATTTACACTTCCAGCTGGGGGCCAGTCATTTTCAATTCCGTGCCCTGCGGTCTCACCACAGCCCCCAGGGTGTTTACCAAGTGTTTGGCAGTGGTGACTGCTCGCCTGAGATGTCTAGGATTACAGGTGGTTCCTTATCTAGACGACTGGCTCCTCACAGCCCCCACCAGGCATCTACTTATTCAAGCCATGATAACTACCGTCAAATTGGGACATCTACTAGGAATTACTTTCAATTGGGCAAAATCTGTATTGCTGCCATCACAGCATGTTGCCTTTATCGGCGCAGAGCTAGACTCTTTAAAGATGCGAGCATTTCTACCCAGGGAGAGATTAAAGTTGTTGCAGGCCCAAGTTCTGGCCTTGCTGCCCCGGAGAAAAGCCCAAGCCAGAACGGTTCTTCAATTGTTGGGAACAATGGCGGCTACCATTCTTCTAGTCCTTCTTGCCAGGTTACACATGCAAATACTTCAGTGGCTCCTTTCGGTCCAGTCGTCATATCAGGCACTGCCCTTGTCCCATCCCATCTTCATCACGGAGAGATGCTGACAAGATCTTCGTTGGTGGCTTCTCCCCTCCAATCTGAATCAAGGGAGATCGTTCATCCCCCTGTCCCCCGCTGCTACGGTAACAACGGACGCCTCCCAGATAGGGTGGGGGAGGCATTATCTGGGCAGAACGGTCCAAGGTACCTGGCAAGATCACGAGACTCACTTGTATATCAGTGTTCTGGAGATGAGAGCGGTGCTTCTAGTGTTGCAGGCACTACACAGCTTCCTTCCCCAGGGAACTATTGTGATTCTTTCCGACAATATGTTGGTTGTCTGGTATCTGAACAAACAGGGGGGGACCAAGTCCTATCCCCTTTGCAGGGAAGCCATGAGAGTGTGGAACTGGGCGATCGCTTCCCAGCGTGTTCTTGTGGCAACACACATTCCGGGGAAGTCCAATGTGATAGCAGACAGGCTGAGCAGAGCTATTCTGATGCCTCACGAGTGGTCCCTGAACGATCAAGTGGCTGCTCAGATTTTCTCCAAGTGGGGTCTTCCCTGCTGCGACCTCTTTGCCAGTCCCCTAAATGCAAATTGCAGCAATTTTTTCACTCTGATCCCTCCTCAGGGGAAGTCACCCAGGGATGCTCTAGTCCACAGTTGGCCC
This sequence comes from Protopterus annectens, assembly GCF_019279795.1. Classification (NCBI taxonomy): domain Eukaryota; kingdom Metazoa; phylum Chordata; order Ceratodontiformes; family Protopteridae; genus Protopterus; species Protopterus annectens. Next base: position 916,805,116 of record NC_056731.1, on the reverse strand, counting down.
TCCGGTCTGCTCTACGCCTTCCCTCCAATCCCTCTTCTGCCAAGAGTGATTCAGAAGGCAATCTGTTTGGGAAACAGAATGATTCTGATGGCACCACACTGGCCCCGTCAAGTTTGGTTCCCCTTCCTTTGGAAGTATGCGGTGGATGGTCCTTGGATTCTGGACCCAGCTCCAGACCTATTGACTCATCAGTCGGGGCAGCCCCATCCATCCCTCCGAACTCTCAAACTCGCTGCTTGGCTGCTCCACTTCCTACCTTAGTCAAACAACATACTCTTACCCCGGAAGTGGTACAGATTCTGTCCTCTTCTCACAAGTCTTCTACTAGGAAGATATACTCTAGTAAATGGAAGAGATTTGCAATTTGGGCCGAGCAGCGTCATCTTAATCCCCTTACAGCCCCTGTATCAGCGGTCTTAGATTTTTTGGCAACAGTTTTTAGACAGGGTTCCACTGTCTCCACTATAAAGGTTCAACTGGCGGTGATCTCTAATTATCACGTTGCTCATGAACCTTCCCTCATGGGTCATAGGCTGTGTAAAGCCTTTCTGAAAGGAGCCTGGTTGATTCACCCCCCCCGGTTTTGCAACCCGTTCTACCATGGGACTTAAATATGGTGCTCTGAGCTTTAACGTCTCCTCCCTTTGAGCCGGCAGCCACTTGCGAATTAAAATTCTTATCATGGAAGACTGCATTTTTGGTAGCCATTACTTCAGCCAGAAGGGTTTCAGAGCTTCAAGCCCTTTCTGTCAAACCTCCCGATTTGATTTTTCATAAGGACAGAGTATCTCTGAGACCAAACCCTTCCTTTCTCCCTAAGGTCTCTTCCGCCTTTTGCCTTCAACAGTCTATTGAGCTGCCGGTCTTTTTCCCACAATTCTCCAACAAAGCAGAATACATATTTCACCAGTTGGATGTACATAGACAATTGAGGTTTTATTTGAATAGGACACAACAAGAGAGGAAATCAGATCTTTTTCGGACAATAGAATTGGCAGATCTGTAACTAAGTCCACCATCGCTAAGTGGATTAGGGTTGCATCTCCTTCATTTATGCATTGACGGGTAGGGATCTTCCCTTTCCAGTGAAGGCGCATTCTACTAGGGCTATGGCAACTTCAGTGGCTTTTCATGCTAGGCTGTCTGTGGATGAGATATGTGCAGCGGCTACTTGGACTTCTCCACATACCTTTATTTCTCATCACAAATTAGACGTGGCATCTAGAGGTTGGGCTTCCTTTGGTTCCACAGTGCTCAGGAGTGTTTTCCAGTGACCCCCCCCAGGATTCAGGTGCTAGGGACGCTGTCCCATCAGTAATGAATGTAGGCGAGATAGGATCACATTACATCTCTTAGTTATGTACTTACCATAACGATAGATGTATGTGATCCATCTCGCCTACATTCTTACATACCCACCCTCCTTCCCCCAACCTGTTGGACTTGGAGGAGACAAATATTCCTAGATTCCCCTAAGGATATTATTTTTTCTCTCCTCTTATAGGTTTCTCTTTATGGGTTCTGTTGGTGGAAGACTGTGTTGGGGCAAACAAGATCTGGGGGTTTGGGTGTGGTGCATCCTGAGATACAGGGTTGGCCCAGCCAATGAGCGACTTCGTGCTTGTTATAGCGGCCGAGTCGGAGCCGATCAGTAATGAATGTAGGCAAGATGGATCACATACATCTATCGTTATGGTAAGTACATAACTAAGAGTTTCTCCATGTTGTAGAGTCCCCAGAAATAAGGATGGAAGAGTCATCTGGAGGGGCCTTCATTCAGGCAGCCATGAGGGTCGCTTATGTCCTTGCCAGCATGCTTAACTATATAAGGGCATTTGGATTTGCCCAACCCCTCCCCCTCTATGAGGGAGAAAGGTATTTGCATTACCACAGGGAAGCACAAGGCTACCACATTGTGAGTGCATGTTCTCATGCACTCACAAATGAGGGCTAATTTGTGGCTGAATGGAATGAAAAAGTACCCCTCTGATGCCATCCCCCTGTCCAAGGAATTGTAGACGTATTTGTAGTGTTTTGTCCCTTCCCCTTTGGAATGGGCAAGTCCATCCTCCCCTGCCATCTTTAAGTCCCCAAGCAGCTAATAGAACTCAAGTCACTTGGACCCCATTTCTTCTGTTTAATTCAAAGCTGAGTGCATCCCTGCATATTCATTGAGGGCATTGTATAGCTGTTCTTAGGCCTGAGCTGTGGAACCACTTGCGTTTCAGCTGCCAAGTCATATGGGGAGAGTAAGATTGTTAAGAGAAAAACATGTTTTTAGGAGGAAAAGGAAACTAAAAATAAAAAAAAATTCTCCTTTTTCAGATGTTGGATCTAGCAACAATGGTTATTATGAGCTACAAGCAGTACTAACGCATCAAGGTCGGTCAAGTTCATCAGGTCACTACTTAGCTTGGGTTAGAAAAAATGAAGGTAATATTTTTATTTTGTTTGACAAGTGATTAAGTAGAGAACATTAGAGTTAAGCAACAGTTAAGAAATTATTTGCAGATCATAAAGAAAGACCTTTGACCACTGTTTTTATAGTGTATGCATGATGCATTTGTAAGCAGTTGCATCTAATGACACCCATGATGTTATCCTGTGTTGTCGTTTGAAAATTCTGTAATGGTTTGCTTGGTATGAGTGTTTCCATTCTCTCTGTCTCTTCCACCATTTGTACTGTTCACTAGTTCAAGATGCATAGTTCAGAGTAGTTTATAATTTTTGCTTAGTTATGTGTTGAAGTTTTGAATTTCTTTTACATTACTGCTGCTGCAGAATGCATGTTAATTTGACTGATGAAATATGCATTTTCTGTACTTGTTTGAGAATGTTTTCATTAAAACATTAACTAGAGTAAGATTAAAAATGTTTAAGTGAATTTTTTTGCAGACAGAGACATTTCCCATATCTTATATCTTCGAGAATAATAAAGATGAAAGGCAACGGTAAATGTTTTGTTGACTGGATTACACCAGAAGCTTTGGATGCTTTATACCAAATTAAAATAATGGTGTGTGTATGTCGTATATTTATGTTTATTTATCTATCTATCTATATATGTATGTGTGTGTGTGTATGTATATGTATATATATATATATATATATATATATATATATATATATATATATATATATATTCACACACTCACACACACACACACACACACACACTCTCACACACTCACACACACAGTGTTTTATATGTGTTTGTGTGTATGTATGTGTGTGTATATATATATATATATATATATATATATATATATATATATATATATATATATATATGATGCGTGCACCCCTATCAGATGATCAAGGTTTTGAAACTTCAAATGTTTTAAATGGAGATTGTGATACAGTGTGGATTGGGAAATTTTACCTTTTTCCTCACTGTAGTGCAGTCTCAGAGTTGGTGTGAAGGCTGCCAGCCTAGATAGAATTTTGTGGATAATTCTATGTCATTGTAAATATTAATATAATCCATAGGCTTGTTTTACAAATGTAAAGAAAACGAAATGTAAGAAAACTGTGTTACATGTTCTGAGCTTCAGAAATGTAACCACAGTGCACCCTGCTGGAAGAAAGCTGATAAGTGAAGCATTTTGTGACTGTTAGAGCTCAAGCTCGGAGACAGGATGTCTGGACTAAGAAATTATTTCTATTGTCTTAGGACAAGAGTTAATTACTAGGTTTTTTATGTAAAGTGTCTTTTATTGCTGTGGTTTCCTGGCAGGTGCAAGATTACAAACAGATGTTGAATTTTGAGTTCTGTGAGTCTGGAAAACTTCAGCAGAGGTATCAGAAATGATGTAATGTGAAATGACTCACCAGTAATATGTATATCGATTCACTCCGGAGCAGCTCTTTTGAGTGTGCACCTTTAACCCCTAGTGGGCGTGGCTTAAGCCTTTAAAAACTAAGTTATCACCTTACAGGTCTAGAAAACTCTCATTGAAAGAGGTCAAATATCAATAGAGTTGTGTTTGCCATCACATATGGTTCAAGACAAAATATCCTGGTACCTTGTAAGTAACATGGTTTTGGAATTATTAATGCAAATATGAACAATCAATATGTGACGCCTAGAGGAGCAGTAGGAGTTAACTGCAGAAGACGCCTGGAGGAGCACTCGGCTGTAATGAGTTAAGGCTATGTCAGAGAGAAAGATTAGAGCATTTTGGATTTTGTCTAAAGTTGACAACAACTCCCAGGCACTTGCTTTGCTGTGCTGTGTATGTAAGTAGTATTTAGAACCTTGATTTCTCTTAGAGTTCGGTAGAAATATAGCCAGATTAGCCTACTTGTTTTCTATATTTAAGTCTGACTATCCTACAATATTGTTTTAAAAGTTTCCTGTGATCTCTGATCTCTTGATTAACACTGTGTTGAATTGATGAGATTTGTATTGTGTTTTTATTGTTTATTATTAAATGTTTTTAACCTTTCAACTGTGGCTGTTTTGTGTAGAGATAATTCAAGCTCTTGGAGTACATTGCATGTATTTCGGGATACTGTCCAAGCCACTCCAGTAGTCTTGCTGCACAGTCACACTTACTGTTTGGATAAAAGTAATGTTACACAGTGAAATTGGTCAACCTTTGGGAAGGGCCGTATAGTAGCTGATAATAGTGGTTGGTGGCAGTTATTTCTACTTTATAGCCTGGAGAGAAGGGGACATAGCTGGAGAACCTGTGCCAGCCTTCCCCAGGAGTGTTTGTATGTTTGTATATAACTCTTATCTCAAAGTGCGTGTGTCAGCTACTTGGGCAGGGACATGAAGCACTGGTTGGACAGAGAGGGTGGTGGAGGTTTTGGCTTGATCACTAAGCTGAGATCTGTACCCTATAGCTGTGCCAGTGGAGGGAGTCTTATTGGGGATCTGGAGAGAAAGGGATAAACCAGCCCCAGACTGACTGTGATATCTGTGTGTGCTGTTAAGGGAAATTGTACTTTACTGTGTGTGTACTTATCCTTCCCAATGTGCACGCCCCTCACTGGTGCTAGTGGTGAGGACTAAGGCTCCTTGATTACTGGGTCAGTGCACAGGCGATGCATATTAATTGTTTGGCAATGGTGGGATATCCACATCAAATATTAATTGTTTGATGGTGAGTTAGCCACATCACATACTAATTGGCTTGTAGTAGTGTGGATAGTGAATTCCTGTAGCTTGTGTACAGTGATCACTAAAGATGTTTTTGTACTCTAAATTAGCCATGCAGTGAATATTCAGAGTTCAGATCACAGTTTTATTTATTTTGTTAGCTTAGTCAGGGAGAGCAGGTAAGCTGACAATGGAGCCAATTGGCGGAGATGTGCGAGGCTGAAGGACTGGTGCATGGAAACCTGACTAAAGCAGACATGATTGCAGCTTTGGTTACAGCTGCATCAGAGAACAGCAACCAGGAGGACGATCAGACTGGCCATGGATATGTACAACACTCAGAGAATGGACAGCTCAGCCTTTCTGCAGAAGACTTAAAATCCATCTGGAGCTAAAGAGACTTGAGTTGGAGGCCAGGCATTTGGAAACAGAAGCAGCAGAGAGACTGAGACATCTACAGACTAAGGAGAACGAGAAACTGCTACGCCTGGAAGCTGAGGAGAAGGAGAGGTAAAGGCAGCATGAAAAGGAGATGCTGACTCTTCGCCAGAGTCATGGAGGTAATGGGGAAGGGAGTAACCGGACTCCAGAAGCACAAAAGGGCAGTACATTTCTTCTGTAGTTTACAGAGGGGGATAATTTTGATAGTTTCATTCTTATGTTTGAGAGGGCATATAAACAGTATGATGAGGACCAAAGGCTGTAGGTTACGGTTCCTGACCCCCTTACTACATGGTAAAGCTGTAACTGTGTTGTCCAAGATATCTGATCGTGAATTTTTTGATTTTACTGCCAAGAATTGTTTGCTAGAATTTTTTAAGCTAACACCTGAAGTTTTGTAAGCATAGATGCAAGACAGATGAAATTGTGTGTGAATATGTTGCTAAACTAAGCACTTATGTTTATAGGTGGGTGAGTGGATGTCAGGTCACCACTTTTGCAGGGCTGGCAGACCTTTTGGTGAGGGAACAAGCCCTTAGCACTTTGCCTGAGGACATGAGGATCTGGTTAGCTGATAGACAGTGTGCTGCTTCAGATGAGTTGGGCAAGAAGGGAGACCTATACCTAGCAAGTAGGGCATCACTGCACAGGAAAGGGACACCCAGTGCTGCTCATGGGTCTAAAGAATCCCATGGTGTGCAGCCCAGACTATCCCATCAGAATCTGACAGTAGCAGGGGAAGCCACTAGTCCAGGTACACGTCCAGGAGCTAGGATTAAATGTTTTGAATGCAACCAGTGGGGCCATGTGGCATGTATATGTCCATGGAGGCAAGGTGTGGAACAAAACGTGAGGGAGCCAGTAAGTGGGAAGGACAAAATGCCAACAGTAGGTTGTCTTGAGACAAACAGGGTGCCACGCTACCACCAGAGGTTATATTCTATCATAGTGAATGGCAAAGAGGCCATTGCTAAGAGAGACACAGCCTCTGATAATAACCATTGTGAAGCCTGCAATGGTTACAGAGGAGCACTACTTCCCTGGGCAGTCTACTCCAGTCAGAGGTTTAGGAGGGACCCCATTCCAAATACCTTTGCCTAGGGTTCACCTTGACTGGGAGGGTGGAAAAGGAAGCCAGCAAGTAGGTGTGTTTGAGGTTATCCCTGCAGATGTCCTGATAAGGAATGATTTTGATAATGCAGTACCATGTGCACATACAGTTACACGCAGTCAAGCTTGAAGACAAGCATGTGGGTCTGGTAGCCTGTGGGAGACGCAGGCTGACTGCACATTTGCAGCCAGGACTGGTGAGGTGGTTACTTCAGGGAGGGAGCTACACTGTAGCAGTGAGACTGAAGGTGAGCCACAGCTACTTGTAGGTACTGGTGGCCCCTTGGACAGAGTGACTGCAAGGGCAGAGGTGAGTAGTAGTACCCAGGCTGACAGTGAGGCGCCACTGTCAGAGGATGCCAGACTTCCTGTGGAAGGGGAGCTGGGAAGGGTTACAAAGAGAGAGTTGAGACAGGCTGAGCTCTCAGTGAGGCATTGATTCTCAAGGGAACGGGGATTATGTATACTGGGACAAAGGGTTACTGTATAGAGAGTGGACCCCTGAGGGAGGGCTAGAAGGTGAGAGAATACTGCAGTTGGTAGTGCCTAGAGGCTACCATCTGTCACTTCTAGCGTACAAAGAGATGTATTATGCAGAACTTTTATTAGACTGGGATTTCCAGGGATGTAACAGGGTACTGCAGAACCTGTGAGCAGTGCCAAAAGTTAGGAAAGGCAGGAGACACAGTGAAAGGTCCTTTGATGCCTTTGCCTGTGATTGAGGAGCCATTTCAGAGGGTAGCTATGAATATTGTGGGGCCTCTAAGTACCCCAAGTTCCAGAGGGAAAAAGTATATCCTAGTGTTAGTATATTATGTTACAAGATACCCTGAGGCAGTGGCTTTGTTTTCCATTGAGGCAGAAAAGGTGGCAAATGCTTTGTTAGAGATTTTCAGCAGGGTAGTTTTCCCAAACAAAATACTGACTGACTGAGAGGTGCCAATTTCATGTCAGACCTGCTGGCTTGTTTGTGGAAGTACTGTGGGGTGAAGCACCTAAAGACCACCCTCTACCCTCCCCAGACTAATGGTCTTGTTGAGAGGTTAAACTCTACAATCAAGTTCATGCTACGAGCATTTGTAAACCAGTTTAAGAGGGAGTGGGACAGATATTTGACCCACTTGTTGTTGGCTAACAGAGAGGTTTCCCAGGAATCCACAGGTTTTTCACCCTTTGATTGTTATATGGGCATAGGGTGAGGGGGCCTCTAGATTTAATTCGTGATGAGTGGGACGGCAAGTGTGAATATCACAAGGGGTCTGTTGTGGCATATGTCCTAAACCTCAGGACAAGGCTCAAGGAACTCATGGGCTTAGCCCAGGAGAACCTGGCAGAAGCCCAACAGCAGAAAAAGGTCTGGTATGACGGGAATGCTCGAGCTAGAGATTATGCTGTAGGGCATCAGGTAATGGTTTTCATTCCTGTCAGACACAACTAGCTGCAAGCAGTCTGGGAGGGATCCTATAAGGTGGTAAGGAAAGGTCAGTGATGTTAACTACATGGTAGAACTGCTAGGCAGGAGCACAGATTGTGCCATGTTAACATGATGAAACCTTATCATGATAGGGAGGCTCTTGTGTCGCGTATTTGCTGTGGACTGCAGCAGGAGTCTGGTGACTGATCTCTTCAGTGAAGCTCGGACTGACACCTCGGTGGAAGGGGTAGCAATGTCCCAGCAGCTGTTTCCTACCCAGGATCGAGAAATCTGAGCAGTGTTACTGGAGTATGGGGACATGTTCACTGGGAAACCAGGGTGCACCCACCTAGTGCAGCACCAGGTGGATACAGGACCCCAAAGGCCTATTAGGTAGGCCCCTTATAGGGTGCCTGAGAGAGTTAAACAGACTCTGAGGGAGGAGAAACAGGAAATGTTAGAACTAGGGGTAATTCAAGAGTCCAACAGTCCCTGGGCCTCCCCAGTGGTGCTGATGTCACCAGGTTCTGTGTAGACTACAGGAAATTAAATAGTCATACACAGTCAGATGCTAACCCCATGCCTAAGTTGGATGAAGCCCTAGAGCAGTTGGGTGGGGCTAAGTATCTTACCACCATTGATCTTACCAAGGGTTGCTGGCAGGTGCCCTTGACTCCCAGTACTAGAGAGAGGTCAGCCTTTGTGACTCCTTTTGGCTTGTATGAGTTCACAAAGATACCCTTTGGGATGAAAAATGCACCAGTGACTTTCCAGGGGGTTGGTAGATCATATCCTAGCAGGAGCAGGAGGGTTTGCCCTTGCTTGCCTAAATGATATTTCCATCTACAGCCATTCCTGCCAAGAGTACCTTTGGCATGTCAGGGAGGTGCTGGGCAGACTACAGAGGGCAGGGTTGACCATTAAGCCCAGCAAATGTCAGGTGGGTATGGCAGAGGTCTCCTACCTAGGACATAGAGTGGGGAGTGGTAAGATCAGGCCAGAACTTGCCAAAGTGGAAGCCATTCAGGCATGACCTGCACCTGTTGCCATATAGCAGGTGAAGACATTCTTAGGGAGAGCAGGGTACTACAGAAAGTTTGTCCCCAGTTATAGTACCATAGCTGCTCCCCTCACAGACCTGACAAGAAAAAAACAGGCCAGATAAGGTAGTGTGGACCTCAGCATGTGAGCAGGCATTCCAGAAGCTTAAAAATGCTTTGGGAGGACCCCTGTGTTAGCCAGTCCAGATAACAGCAAAGAATTTGTTGTGCAGGTGTATGCTTCGAACCATGGGTTGGAGGCTGTACTTAGCCAGACTTCTTTGGAGGGAGAAGAGACCCAGTAGTTTATCTCAGTTGTAGGCTCCAACCCAGGGAGGAATGCAATGCAGCTGTAGAAAAGGAATGTCTAGCTATAGTGTGGGCACTGCAGAAACAGCCTTATCTGTATGGAAAGAAATCCACTGTAGTTACAGATCACAATCCCCTAAGATGGTTACACCGAGCCAGCCAGCAAAATGCCAAGTTGATAAGACAGAGCCTAGGGTTGCAAGCATATATGTCAGTGGGGTTAGCAATGCAAACGCAGATGGGCTCTCAAGACAGGGAGTGGGGTGAGTTATACTCAGATAAACCTAACCCTCTCAAGCAACGTTTCTCAAGGGTCACTTGAAAAGCTAGCTTGAGTTCTTCGGAGGAGGGAGGGATATGTGAAGACTGCCAGCCTAGCTAGATATAATTTTGTGGCTAATTCTATGTAATCGTAATTATTAATGTAATCCATAGGCCTGTTTTACAAATGTAAAGAAAACTAAATCTAAGAAAACTGCGTTATATGTTCTGAGCTTCAGAAATGTAACCATAGTGCACCCTGCTGGAAGAAGGCTGATAAGTGAAGCATTTTGTTACTGATCTCAAGCTCAGAGACAGGATGTCTGGACTAAGAAATTCTTTCTATTGTCTTAGGACAAGAGTTAATTACTAGGTTTTATATGTTGTGTCCTTTATTGGTGTGGTTTCCTGGCAGGTGCAAGATTACAAACAAATGTTGAATTTTGAGTTTTGTGAGCCTGGGCAACTTCAGCAGAGGTGTCAAAAATGATGTAATTTGAAATGACTCAGCAGTAATGTGTATATCAATTTAAGACCATCTCAGGGAGAAAGATTAGAGCATTTTGAATGTTGTCTAAAGCTGACAACAACTCACCAGGCACTTGCTTTGCTCTGTATGTAAGTAGTATTTAGAACCGTGATTTCTCTTAGAGTTATATAGAAATATAGCCAGATTAGCCTAGCTGTTTTGTATATTTAAAAACTACGAACAGGCAAAATAACTGATAAAAAATAAGAAACTAGTGCAATAGCAGCAGGACAATTTATTAAACAAATAAATAAAATATTTTAAAGCGCTTTTTCGTCAGCGTTAATAGCTGACTTCCTCAGAAGTATCAGTAAGTAAACTGCGGCAAAAACATTTAAAAGTTTCAAATTAGGTGCCAGTTATTACGTAGGATGCTGAACAACCTTCACAATAAAATTAAAGGAACATACTCAGTTCATTAACATATCGTTAGGACTATAAAGTACCTAACTATAATACATAAATAACTTATTTTTTAAAAAATTGTATTCTGATAACATCAGTATTGTTGAACTGATTAATCAAGTATAAATTTATAGCATATAATACCCAAAGAAATATATACTGATGGGTATATATTTATAACAAGTGGCTATTAAGTAACCACTAACTAAAACAACAGCATAAGGCCAAGACGAACTCTACTCAGAACATTGTTATGGTCATTAAAAAATAAATAATAATGAGAATAGTCAATAAAAAATATATTACCAAAACTAATGACATAAAATTCATTTCTCAAGACTGTTCAGTTTTAACAGACTTGAGATTGAACACGAGTCATTAATTCCTGGGTAGCTGTACGCATTTGACCTAACTTGCCAAATTAACTCAGCTTCTTCCATCTTAAGAGATCTAGGTCCCCCCCTATTAGCACAACTAACCTGGTCGATAACTAAAAATTTAAATGTATGGTGGTTAGAAACAGAAATATGTTTAGCTAGAGCATTATCAAGTTTAAACTTTTTCATAGCGTATAAGTGCTCATATATTCTATCCCTAAGTCTCCTTTCGGTCTTACCGATATAGAAGATGGGACATAATGTACATCTAGCTAAATAAATGGCAACGGGTGTAAGCAGCGATATGGACTCCTTTAAACCACAAGAAACACCTGTGGTTTTTAAACCTAGTTTTCCTGCCGGGGACTTATTGGATACACCAGATGATCCGGTCGTGGGCAGTTGTTTGGATGCAATTAACCGTAATCTGGAGAACTTGTTTCTTAGACTGGATAAAATTGATGTTGAACACCGCGACCTTCACGAAATATACTTGTTAGCGTCTAATAAACCTAAGGTGCAGTATAATACCGCAAGGTGTTTTGAACATAACGAAACACCAGTCCATGGGTCTTGTAGTGACAGTAATACACCTACAGATGGTCTCCAGCCTTCTGTCTCTAACACTGTCTGTGTGGATTTAACCGAATCGGAGCAAACTGTCACAGTGGTCACTATTGGATTGGAGCGGCCTGGCAAGAGTACACGCCAGAATGATTTTCCAACGCGGGGCTCGAGTAACTACAATGTCTCCACCATAGAGTCTATTGATGGATTAGTTCGGGAGCAACTTTTACCTGATGTTGGAGGAGACCGCCAACCTGTCAGTTTGGATAATCGTATTTCTGGAAAGGCGGTCTGTTCTCTACATGATGGGGAGAACAATGACAAGCCCTAGCAGCCTTCAACACTACGTTCCAATTAATTAATCCGGTTAATGAACTGAGTATGTTCCTTTAATTTTATTGTGAAGGTTGTTCAGCATCCTACGTAATAACTGGCACCTAATTTGAAACTTTTAAATGTTTTTGCCGCAGTTTACTTACTGATACTTCTGAGGAAGTCAGCTATTAACGCTGATGAAAAAGCGCTTTAAAATATTTTATTTATTTGTTTAATAAATTGTTGTGCTGCTATTGCACTCGTTTCTTATTTTTTATTATTTTTTATCTGTTTTCTATATTTGTCGGACTATCCTACAATATTGTTTTAAAAGTTTCCTGTGATCTGTGAACTCTTGATAGAACTGTGTTGAATTGATGAGATTTGTCTTGTCTTTATTGTTTATTATTACATTTTTTTTAAACCTTTCAACTGTGGCTGTTTTGTTTAAAGATAATTTAAGCTCTTAGAGTACATTGCATGTATTTGGGGATACTGTCCATGCCACTCCAATAGTCTTGCTGCTCAGTCACACTTACTATTTGGATAATAATACTGTTACACAGTGAAATTGGTCACCCTTTGGGAAGGGCCATATAGTGCTGATAGTGGTTGGTGGTAGTGATTTCTACCCTATAGTCTGGAGAGAAGGGGGCATAGCTGGAGAACCTGTGCCAGCCTTCCCCAGGAGTGTCTGTATGTTTGTATATAACTCCTATCTCAAAGTGTGTGTGTGCGTGTCAGCTACTTGGGCAGGGACATGAAGCACTGGTTGGACAGAGAGGTTGCTGGAGGTTTTGGCTTGACCACTAGGCTGAGATGTGTACCCTATAGCTGTGCCAGTGGGGAGTCTTATTGGGGATCTGGAGAGAAAGGGAGAATACTGGGCCAGTGCACAGGCGTTACAGTTGATCTATTTAATTTGTGGGGGTGCAGGGGGTCTTGCTTGTTTTTATTTTTTAATGATCAAATTTATGAAAATTCGATCATATGCTCCTGACAATATGATTTTCAAATTTTCTGAACTTCCATCATCTGATAGGGATCTATATATATATATATATATATATATATATATATATATATATATATATATGTGTGTGTGTGTGTGTGTGTGTCTAGAGGAAGCATATTTATTGGCATTTGTTTAGTGGAAAAGTCTTGATTGAGCAGTGCCCTTTTTCAGCTGAGGCCCGAGGAGAAAAACTCCATCATGCAGACATTGTGGACATCTTTTGCATTGTTTCATTTACAGTCAGTTCCATTCATGAGCAACAGTTCCATTATTCAGGTATCCTTGACATCAGTTCCATCATTTACAATTTCAATTAAAAATAAGTTATGTGGGTTGTATATGAATCATTTTTTGAGATGGAGTTAGAGCTGACCAAAGAAAGGGGAGGGGAGGAGACACAAGAAATATAAAGAAGATGAGATGTTAGAGGGTATAGTTGTGATAACTACATATAAGTTTTGTGTAAAAGAGCTATAGCACAAATTCATATAGCTGTATTCTTAACAGTTTAACCAGGGTTGATGCATTAGTGTGTATTTGTGTGTGTGTATATATATATATATATGTGTGTGTGTATATATAATATTATATTAATCCCATCTGATAATTTCATCTCATGGGATATTCAGTCAGATGGATCAGACCCAGCAAATGCAGCTCTTTTAAAATAAGCAAAATCCTTCCCTAATCCTGTGATGCATCTGCCTGTCACAGTGTCTAGCTTCCAAGCTGCTAGAAGTGCTCTACTTTTGCTTGCATCTAAGTATCATATGTGTTGCATTCTCCTGCTAGGGTTTAGTCACTTTCCATTTAATTTTTTTCTTTCACCATTTTTTCCTTTTACTGATTGCTATCCTTCCTCCTGTCTAGCTAGGGAGGTGGGTCTGACCAAGTATCAGATTGATTGTTCTTTCTTATATTGTAGCAGTTTAAAGTGTTTATTCATAGCTTTTGTGTGACTGTTGTGTATTCAATACTACTACAGTTTAGATAGCATCATGGAGAAGTAATGAGGCTTCAGAAAGTCTGTCTACTATGGCTTCAAAATCCTGCTCCAGGATACCCATGAGCTGTGTGTGTTCATTCTGGGACTTGGACATTTAGAGGCCTCCTGCAGGCTATAATCTCTGCTTTTTACAAGAATGCAAAAACAAACTCATTTTTAGAGAGCATTTATCCCTTTACCCTACAGGGCAAGAAGAGTAAGAAAGAAAATAAGAAGGATAAGGAAAAGGAGAAAAAATAAAGAAGAAGAATTGAATATATGGTTCCAGAATCCTTTCCCCTCTGCTTAAGTACTAAGGATTGAATCAGTGCAGAGGCTCCAGTACTGACTGCTTAAGGGCTGTCCACTTCACCCTTGCCAGAATGTCTCGTTTAGAGACCATCATTAATTCTAATTGTTCCCATTGGTGGACTTTCACTGGCTGTTTTGAAGCGGAAGCAGTCTTAACTAACTTTTGTTCCATCCTTCTTCCATGTCTTCCCTCAGATCTTACAAGATCTGTTTGGAGTCCTTCCCTTAACTTTAATTGAGATTGCATGATAGCCTTTGTCAAGTTCCATATTGATGAAGATATCATTCCATTCCCGTGTATTTAAGGTGGATTGGCCCTACAACCCTGCAAGAATCTAATTCCCCACCACATTTCTTGGTGTTGCAGTTGTCAGAGCCATTGACTGGTGCCAGCACATCCTCCTTCAGCACAAAGTTGAGTCTCATCCCTTGTTGACAATTCTGCAGCATCCAGTGCAGTCTACCCCAGTCCCTTTGGTGTTGGACATGTTTTGCGCCAATCCCTCAACTCATTGTCCTCCATAATCTCGTCCGTGCCAAAGCATTCAGCAGTCTTCTTGACACTGAGCTCTTTGATGTTTGTGGTGTTCGCACCAATCACAGTGTCAAAATAGTCTGTACCTTTGTCAACAGCACTGTGCTGAAGACTGTTGATGTCCACTTCTGTTGGGACAAAGTGCCAAGACAGGAGTCTTCTGCGCTGAACAATCCCAACTCAGCATTTAACTTTAACAAGTTTATTGCCAGTCCATTGAACAGCCAGAAGATGCTTCTTCAGTTATAGCTCCCCCCTCACTGCCACTTAGTATGTGGCTTTTAGCCATCAGAAACAATCACAAGGACAAAGCAGATCTCAGTGCCTCAATTCTTTCCACCTGCAGGGATACCATCATTCATCAGGAGCTTTGAGTAAATTGTCCCCCCCTCAGAGCCACATTGAAAGTACACATGTAAAAGGAGGCCTGATTAAGTTTAGCCACTGGGCTAAACTAAAAGTGCTTTACTGGATTGTGTTTTGTGAATAAATGGTGTGGTTTTAGCGTACAGTCCAGTTTTTTGTTTTCCTTATATAAAAGGAGGCATACAGATTCCCTTACTGAGTCTTTAACAGCAGATACAGATATTGATGAAGTGGAAGGTTCCCCACAGCCCTATCCTAATTACACCACATTTGGTGAGATATTATAATGACTTAGAATAGTACTTGGCCCATTGACCCCACCCCTTCCCAGATCTGGGTGAAGAAACTATGTTTTGAGGCATTTAGATCTGTTCCTGTACCTCCTAGTTTGCCCTTCCCATTGTCTGTCTGATGAATTTGATCGTGGAGATGGCCTGGCAGGAACCTGATGTTGCAGAGTGTATCCCAAGGAAACTTGAGAAAACTCTGTGATCACCTAAGGCCAGATCCTTTTGCTGGATTCCATTATTGTAGAAACAGTCACCAAGAAGGAATTTTCTCAAGGGTTCTGCTGTTCATCCTCCTAACAAGGAGTCCAGGATGCTGAACCTCATGGGGAAGAGGGATTATGGTTCGGGCACCTTTTCCCCAGCTGTAAAACTAGCTTACTGATATAACTAGGTTCTGAAGAGACCTAGCAGAATACACACTGGATAATCTGCAAACCTGCCACATCTGATACTCATGAGCAGATTGAGTCACAGTTGACCAGTACATGTTGGCCATATCTAATCTTTCCATTAGATTTGTTGTATAATGCCATTGACAGCGCAGTTAGAGCAGCGGGCATAGGCATAGCTATGCTTCACCATGCTTCAATCTATTTGTGTGATTTTGCAGAAAAATGTGTCATCTTCATTAGTGCCCATATGATAGGTCCACCATTTTTGGACCCAAAGTTAGAGAGAAACTGCTGAAAATTGAACAGGAAGGTGAGTTGCTCTTTGCCTTTGGAGAATGCTGTGAAACCCCTCAGAGCTCTTCTTGATAGGACCCAGAAGGGTGCCAAAGCTTTCTGGTCTAAAAAGTCTGTTTTTACCCTTTCATTTCTTTTTTGGATTGTGACAACCATGGCAGAAGAATCCCTTTAAGGGAAACCACCTTAGGGGCAGACGTGATCATCAAAGTCAGAAATTGTGTCCCGCCCTTTGTGAAGCAACCTCAGCATTCCTGAAGACCTGACCAACTGCTCCAGTCTGGAGGCATTCAGTGGTTAACTGTCTCTTTACTTGGGCTCATGGATGGCCATGCCAGGGGACAACTGGGTGAGAAGCATAATATCCAGAGGCTACGTAATTCCTATCTCGAGATATCCAAAACTTTTGTCCCTGTCAGATGTGCCATTCTGACAAACCAGGGAAGCAGCATAAGAGGGGGAGCCTTCATCTCCTTCAGAAAAGAGCCATCAAGAGGTCCTACCAGAGCAGAGAGGATCTACAGTAAACTCTAGTTTTTTTTTTTTTAGTTCCTAAATAATCAAAGGACCTAGGGCCCATTTTAGACTTAAGCAGTCTAAACAACTATGTAAATAAGATACCATTTTAGATGTTCACAGAGCAAGCCATACTTCTGTGTTTACAGGAAAGGGATTAGATGTGCTCAATCAAACTTTAGGATGATCATCTCTACATAAAAATGGACAAAGGCATCTCTCCTTCTGGCTGTAAAGTTCAGGTGGAGAAGAGTTTTAAGGATTCATGCAAAAAGGTGATGGTAGATTCAACCCAGGGGTTGAGAGGTTGGCATTATGGTTAAGGTGTTGACCTTAAAGACAAAGGATGCAGGTTTGATTCTTATGTGGAATAATTGGCTAGGCTTGGTTAAAATGACACACAAGGGCAGTTAGCCTAGTACTAATCTATGAACATATGAACGACACTAAAACTAGAATCTTAGAAAGGGTCTATTCGCACTTCAGTAATCAGAACATTTCCATATGACAAAATTAGTTCTGTACACACATGGGTTGGGGGTTAAATTGACGTACACCTCTATCACATTGAGAAATAAAGGTAGTTAATTTTGATTTATTTGAGTGAGAAATCTCTGTGCTGATCCAAACTGCAGACAAAGTAAGATCCTATTCACACTGTATTAAAAATGCATCTTTGGCTAACATATTCTGCTTTTCATTGAGGCTGTTTGTTTGCTAAAAGCCTCTGTAGACATGTTTGTTTTGTGTGTCATTTGCAGTGCAAGTGGCACAACGGGTAGAACCCACACCTTTGGTGCAGAGAGCTGTGGGTTCTATTCCCACACCAGGTGGATGGACTGCTGACATGGCAGTGCAGCATAAGTGAGGGGGGGGGGGTGCTTCACTCCCGAGTGTCTTGCCCTTAAGATGAGATGTTAAACTGAGGTCCCATCTGCCTAAGTTGGTGGTAAGTCATGTGGATGTAAAAAATCCCATGGCACCTATCTAAAAGGGTAGGGGAAGTTCTGTAATGCCCTGACCAAATTTTCTCTAGTAGTATAAATACTACTTTGGGTCTTCCTTGAAAACATGCTTCAAGCCTAGTGGGACTAAACTGGTCAACAAAGGATAAATAAATAAATAAATAAATAAAAATATGCTCCTCAGAATTACTGCTGCATTTGGAAGAAAAACAGTCATGCAAACTGTGAAGCATGCCTCACTGTCCTATATCTGTGTGGAAATTATCTTACCAGATTGGATCTTTCTGCAAAGCACACCAAGCTGCCCATCAGAAGAAGAAATTTCAGGAACAAACAAAAAAATTCAGATCTGGAGTAACCTGACATCTGGATATTCGGAGTTGTAAATCATTGATGTAAATTTCAGGTGACAACATTACAGTTTCTTTTACCTCCATTGTTGCAAGATGCAATTCTGGTGAGAGTGGATATGCGGGATACTTATTTGCCTAGTCCTTTCTACAAAAAGCACAAATGGATCATGTTTCCTGTGAGGAACTCCTGTTAGCAGTTCACTTTTTCGCCTTTTCATTTTCCTATTGTGTTCATGATATTTACAAAGTTCAAGGTTCCATTGTTCGCTGTTCGAAGATTAATTGGAATCCACATCTGTACTTACCTAAATGATTATCTTAGTCAAGCCTCTTCTGTTCAGAGTCTAAATTTATATTTGAACAGTGCTGTTTTATCAGACTCTGGATATTGTAATGAACCTCCAATGACTGAATCTGTAGCCATCTTGGTGTAAGGTTTCTGGGAGCTGTCTGGGATCTAGAAAACACAGGAAAGGGTTCAGCAAATAAAGGATTTATTTTTCTTGTTCTGTCAATAGGTTTGTTCCTGAATGCACTGAGGTACATGCGCGTCTTCATACTTGTCAGCCATACCATTTTACTGTGCTATGTACTTTATAGGTGTGTAAGTTTGTCAACCATGTTAAATGTGTGTATACTGTTTGTAATTGCTCCTGTATTTTGTGCTTATCTGATTCTGTTGTATATTCTACTGTGTTCTATTGACTGTTCCGAGTTGTTTGGTGAAAATGGGTCTTGGCCCATTCAGGCTTTCCTTGGTAAACAAAAGCAAATAAAGAAATGCATGCATGCCTGGCTCCTCGTGAGGAAGATTCAATGGTATCTTGGGGATGTATGAAACTAGTCCACTCTTCTCCTTTACTGCTGTCCTTGGTGAGGGAGTTTATTTGTTGATATCTGATGGTTTCATTAATTTTAAGTGTACAAGTGAAGACTGGTTCATAGACTTTTTCAGACACAGCCTGGGCCAAATAGACAAGGGCATGGAATACAAAAACAGAAAAGAAAAAATTATAATATATTGACAATGAACAATAAGCAGTTGAACAAACCATTAACAGCAACAGCAAGTACTAGAACATAAAACAACTTACACAAAGTAAAATGCAGTTTAAAGTAGGGTACCAGAGACGTGTGAAGATAAACATTTGATTTATTTAAACTTAAAATTAACTGCTAAAAATGATTACAAAACATGGGTTATTACTTCAGTATGTAGATTAACAGAAACATTTGCAAAGATCTGTGCAGAGTGAGTCATGGTATTGAGCTGTAAGTTTGTGATGAGAATTAAAAAAAGAAAAAAACATTGAAGAAAAGACGTGTGTGTGTGTGTGTGTGTGTGTGTGTGTGTGTGTGTGTGTGTGTGTGTGTGTGTGTGTGTGTGTGTGTGTGTGTGTGTGTGTGTAAATAGAGCTATAGCTGTTGAACAAACTTGGCTTAAAGGGAAATAAGAATTAATTGGTTTAGTTTGTATTGCTGTACTTCACTATTACTGAGACAGAATGTTGTATGTAGCTGGAGAACCGATTACCTAATTGTGTGCAAAATATATGGTGTGTTAAGATATGTGTACTTTGGAGTATGGTTGGAATCACAGAACAGATTGAGTCATTTGGCTTGTAAATGTTAAGTAGGAAAAATGTTAAGTCTTTTGTGTCCTTAAACCATATGCATCTATGTTCTTTAATTACATGAGATATTACTTGACAAGGTTCTTTGGTTACACCACCAGATAGCAGTCCACCAGGGTCTCCTTTTCTTGCCTCTTATCCCAGAGTAATGTGGGTTCAGGTCCTGCATATGGATTCCATTTTTGAATGGTCAAGAGTATAAAGTATTTGTCTCCTTCTCAAAGGCACAAGCATATCAACCTAAAAGTGGATGGATATCCAGATAAGTGTGGAGTGCTCGACTGGAATACTGGAGGTTGCCAACAGACAGTGTGCAGTAGTATTGTGGTGCATAAATCTTTTTTTTTTTTTGTTCAAGTTAATAGTTATAATTTGGAAACAGTGTCAAAATGAGCTTGATTCTTCAAAACACATGTATCCCTTTCAATAAAATAATCTAATGGATTCCTCGGACATAACAAAGTAATAGGGAAAGGTCATTAATGGAGCAATGTGCATCTCACCTAAACAATCTGCTATCTGTCTTGCTCCAGACTTATCTCATCATTGAGTACTGCTAACCACTGACTTTTCAAGCAGATGAAGTCAAGGGCTTTAGTATGGATTTCCAGTACTTCTCCTCAGTCTAAAGTTATTTGTAAAGATACAGCAAGAAAAAAAATATATATATATATCATTCTGATAGCACCTTGTTGACCTAAATGGTCATGGTTCAGTCTTCTGACATAAATTTCAGTAGAACAGCTCTTAATGCTTCTGCTCTCGGACTTCCAAGATTGGCTGCACACTGAGTAACAGCTTGATCTGATGTCAGTCTTCATCTATTCTTGACTATTGGGTAGACTGTTCCAATCCTCAGAACCGGTCCGGCCGTTATACAGCTTGCTCCAGCCAAAAACCTCTCAAGCTAATCCTCTACCCCCAATTCCTGTCTCCAATTCACCTCAGATCTCATTAGCTGCTCTTATAGAAATACTTGTCAGCCAACTCTCCTCTCGTAGCTAAGTAATATTTAAAATGCATTAGTCTTTCTACCTTTCTTTGCTTTAAAACTGTAATATTTTTCATTTTTTTACCCACCTTTTTGACTTGAGTGCTTTTCTATACCGCTGGTATTCTCTCTACAATTACTGGTAGTTGTACTTTCTATACCCATTGGTATTCATTTCCTTGCCATCGCTGGTAGTTTTTCCTCTCTCCTTTTTCTCGCTACTGTTTTGGTAGTTCTTTCTACCATTGTTGGTAGAACCTTCTGTCTATCCTTGTGTGTGTGTAGCATGTCTGTTTATTTTTCTGCCACTTGTCAGTGTAGCAGATAAGTCCAAAGGCACAACTGGATTTATGTAGTGCCAGGACTGCGGCCAAAAAAATGCCTAACTCTAATGGATATAGAGCTTGTGTTTATTGCTTAGGTGCTTCACATTTAGACATAGAGAGCTCCATCTGCCAGGCCTTCAGTATTAGGACCTTGCTGGAACATCATAAAAAGCTTATTCTTAAAACCCCCTTTGAAGAAGCTTTATCCACGGCTGATAAGTCTCCCAAAAGCCTCTGGTTCCAAACTAGACTTTAGGTTCCGGCGTCTCCATTGGCACTATAGTCAAGAAAACAAAAGGCCCTTCTGTTGGTTCCTCCTCGGAAAGGCTCGGAAAGGCTCATCCAGACTCTGCTACACTTTGCTGTGAAGGAAAGGTTAGTTTGCTTTTATTTTTTTTGTATTTTGTATATTTTAAATACTGTAGTTTTTCTTTACCTTGTGTTTTACTTGCATTCTGCTTTAACAGCATATTAAAACTTCAAAAGAGACCACAGCTCTCTCTCTCTTCTGAATCGGGCAGAAATTAGAGCTGAGTCTGGCAGAAATTAGAAGTGATCAATTAAGGACTCATTCATAAGATAGAAGAGGTCACTTAAGGTTAATCATTTGTTAACTGGGGGTGGAGCTAGG
Organism: Protopterus annectens; assembly: GCF_019279795.1. NCBI lineage: Eukaryota > Metazoa > Chordata > Ceratodontiformes > Protopteridae > Protopterus > Protopterus annectens. Next base: position 916,783,636 of record NC_056731.1, on the reverse strand, counting down.
AACTAAACATTCTATTTAAGGGGTAAAATAAAACTTTTCAGAGCTTTACCAGAAGGCTTATCCAGACTCTGCTATACTTTGCTGTGAAGGGAAGGTTAGTTTGCTTTTATTTTTTGTATTTTGTATATTTTAAATACTGTGGTTTGTTTTATTTACCTTGTGTTTTACTTGCATTCTGCTTTAACAGCATATTAAAACTTCAAAAGAGACCACAGCTCTCTCTGTCTTCTGAGTCGGGCAGAAATTAGAGCTGAGTCAGGCAGAAATTAGAAGTGATCAATTAAGGACTCATTCATAAGATAGAAGAGGTCACTTAAGGTTAATCATTCGTTAACTGAGGGGTGGAGCTAGGAACTAAACCTTCTATTTAAGGGGTAAAATAAAACTTTTCAGAGCTTTACCAGAAAGGCTTATCCAGACTCTGCTATACTTTGCTGTGAAGGAAAGGTTAGTTTGCTTTTATTTTTTGTATTTTGTATATTTTAAATACTGTAGTTTGTTTTCTTTACCTTGTGTTTTACTTGCATTCTGCTTTAACAGCATATTAAAACTTCAAAAGAGACCAGAGTGCTCTCTCTTCTGAGTCGGGCAGAATTTTTTCCCACCCAGTTACAGTTGTCTTGTTAAATACCACTATCTTTCTAGTTGCCTGCCTCTTATGTTAATCTGACCATATATCTCATTTCCTCTCTACTTTCACTGGCTTGTGCGAGTAATCACAAAATCAAAAACCCCTCCCCTTCAACTATTTAAATTTATTGGCCATCCTACTGTATTCCATAGTACCAGAATACAAAAGTGACCACCCCTTTCAACCCATCTTGCTGTTTTAAAAATAGTAACTCTCCACTAAACCCTAACTTTTTAAACAGGTAAAACTTAAATTATCTACTTTCACATCTAACTTCTCTAGTGCACACTGCAGTGTGCATTTTTTTTTCATCTTACCTTTAAGCATCATACCTCTCAACCTGGAAACATCAAAAATCTGGACAAGGCCCATGAAAAATAGGTACAAATCTGTGCACTGATTAACATCACATTTGCATACATAATTATGTAACCACGCCCACTCCACTGGAATTGTGATGTACCAACTTTCAAATGCAAACTGAAGAACAGATAACCAAAATATGGCACCAGAGGCCCTGCAGCCATTCCAGTGTCCCATTACCTGTCTATTTTGCCCCATTTACCATAAACACTAGTGTGCATACTGCTTTACTTCTACAATGAGTATTTGGATTTTATTTTTACATTTTATAGCACAATTCACAAACACTAATAGAAATCTGCTAAACAAAGCACTACTGTCTCACAATGAAAACAATATTGGCATCTGCCCCTGAAATTCACATTAATTGAAACAGCATTGAAACCCACACCACATCCAAAGAAAATGCATGGCCAGTGGTGGATAAAGATTACCTTGGACTGTTTTCAAATCATTGGCCACTTGCACACAAAACAAGAAATATATATATGTTTTTTGATACATCTTCCTGACTTTATTAAATTATATTCCTTGTACAGCACACTTGTTAGACAGAGCGCATTTTAAATGTATTGTTTGAACATTTCTCCAGTAGGCAATGAAACGAAATGCATGAACCAATAATGATAAAACTGTCCAATTCAAAACATTTCCATCATAAAAGTCTACTTCCACACCCACACAATATATATGTATATGTATATCTATATATAAAACGGATGACAGTAGTGTAAGCCATAGGCATGTTGCACAGCTTCTTGCACTTATTTTCAATTTCATTTTTTTTGGGTGGGGGCGACAAACATTTTGGAAAGTTGCTATAATAAAATAAGAAGTTATGTACTCACCATAACGTTCCATCTGAGTAGGTAAACTTCATTTGACAGCAACCTATGGGTCTTCGGATCCATATCAGATCCGAGCTGGCAGTTTCCAACAGCTGAGAGCCGAGCTCCAAGCTCCTCCCCTACCCATAATCCCCTGCCATCCCTACCTGACCTCAGATCGAGTTTGCCTAATGCAAGACCTGCACCAAATAGCCAGTCTATGGTCTGACCTCGATACAATCAGATGACAATAAGAGTAATATAAACATCCGACGGTCAGGGGGAAGGAGGGGGGACGGTTGCTGCCAAATGAAGTTTACCTACTCAGATGGAACGTTATGGTGAGTACATAACTTCTTAATGTGAAGTAGTTAACTTCATTTGTGCATCAACCTGTGGGACAGAGTCCCCAGCTACCTAAACTTTGGGAGGTCCTCATGGAAGGATGTTCCGGAGCACTGCAGAGCCAAAGGATGCTCTCCCTCTGGAGACCAGGTCCAACTTATAATGATTTATAAAAGTATGAGATGAAGCCCAAGTGGCTGCCAAACAAATTTCATCCAATGAGACTAGAATGAAAGGCAGAAGAGGTGGAAATTGACATAGTAGAATGGGCGTGGACTACTTGGGGTGCGGGCTGGCCAGAACTTTCATATGCTAGTAGAATACACTGTGAAATCCATCTGGACAGTGTGACTTTAGAAACTGATTTTCCAAAATTAGTTTTAGCAAAGGAAATAAACAGCTGGTCTGTTTGCCTATGACCAGCTGTTCTGTGTAAGTAGAAACGTAGTTGTCTATGAACATCCAACGAGTGCAATTTATATTCGCCTTTGTTTTGGTAATTGGGAAATAAGACAGGTAAGTTAATAGTTTGATTGATATTTGATTTGGAAGCAATCTTAGGAAGACAGGAGGGATTGGTCCTGAGGGATACGCTGTCTTTGTGAAAAGTCAAATATGGAGGCTTAGCGGAAAGGGCATGTAGTTCAGAAACCTTTTGGCCGAAGTGATAGCGACGAGAAAGGCTGTTTTCCAGGATAATAGTTTAAGATTCACCGAAGCTGTAGGCTCAAAGGGAGGAGCTGTCAAAGCCTGGAGCACAAGCGCTAAATCCCAAGGAGGGACTACTTCCTTCACCGGGGGTCTTAGTAGGAAGGTACCCTTCAAAAAGGCCTTACACAATCTGGTTGAGATCAAAGGGCCCAGGTCACTCCCCATGTGATACTGTGAAATTGCTGCCAGCTGAACTCTGACCGTGGAAGAGCTGGCTCCTTGGTCAAAAAGTCCTGACAAAAAGTCTAAGACCGCGGGCAACGGAGCCGTAAAGGGGTCTTAAGTTTTGTTGCTCCGCCCAAACAGAAAAACGTTTCCATTTGCTATCATAAAGTCTTCTAGCAGACAGCTTGTGGGCCGCCACTAAGATAGCTTTGATCGGAGAAGAGATACTGGGAGTCCTAGCTAGGAGTGGAACTGGAGCAACCAAGCCGTAAGCTTCAGATTGTCCAGATTCAGGATCGGAAGGTCTAACTGGTGCGAGATCAGATCCAGGATGGGATCCAGAATCCAGGGAGGATTCACTAGATGAGACCATAGATGAGGGAACCAAGCCTGATGAGGCCAGAATGGGGCAATGAGGATTATTCTGTTCCCCAGCCGACTTGCTTTCTGTAAGAATTTCAGCATTAGAGGAAGAGGAGGATGAGCATAAAGGAGACAGGGCGGCCAAGCATGTGCCAGAGCATCTCTGGGGGATTCCCCGGGTGGGGAATTAGAGCGAAGTAGACGTTGCACTTTGTGTTTGAGGGAGAAGCGAAAAGATCGCAACAAGGTTAACCCCATTTGGAGAATGTTTGTTTCGTTACTTCATGATTCAGAGACCACTCGTACGGCAAGAGAATCGTGCAACTCTGTCCGCTAGGCTGTAGGACCGTCCCGAAATGTGCGTCGCTATGAGAAAGCGGTTGGTGGAGATCGCCTATTCCCACACTCTCATGGCCTCTCGGCAAAGTGGATAGGACCTGGTTCCCCCTTGTTTGTTGATATACCAGACTACCGACATGTCCGTCTGGACCGCAATAGTCCCCACGGGAAGAAGGCTCTGGAGTGCTTGTAATGCCAACAGCACTGCCCTCATCTCTAGGACATTGATATGCAGCAAGGTCTCCGTGTGGTCCCACGTGCCTTGGACTGTCCTGCCTAGACAATGCCCCCCCACCCAAGGCGAGAGGCGTCCGTGGTCACCGTGGTTAGGGGATGGGGCATAGCAAAGGGCCGACCTTTGAGGAGGTCCGGGGACTGGAGCCACCACAGGAGGGCCTTCCTGCAAACCCTGCTGAGGTGAATGGGATGGTTTAGAGGGTAATGCAGGAAGGACCATTGGACTTGGAGGGTCCACTGCAGGACCCTCATGTTCAGATGTGCCATTGGCAGCAGGTTGATGGCAGCTGCCATCAATCCTAGGGCCCTCAGGACCAAAGCTGCTGAAGGAGATGGGGACTGAAGAATGGCCCGCACATGGAGTCTCAGGGTTCGAAGCCGGTCCGAAGTCAAGAAGGCTAGGAGTCTGCATGTATCCAATCTGGCCCCGATGAAGTCTGTGACTTGGGTCGGCAGGAGGGAAGATTTCTCTACATTGACTGTGATCCCCAGCTGGGGAGCTAGACGGAGGAAAGAGTCCCTGGCCGCGCAGAGTAGATGCCTTGTGGGGGTGGTCAGGAGCCAGTCATCCAGGTAGGGGAAGACCTGAATTCCCTGGAGTCTCAGGTGGGCCGCTATCACTGAAAGAACCTTGGTAAACACGCTGGGGGCTGTGGTGAGACCAAAGGGGAGGACCCTGAATTGGTAATGACTGGCTCCTAGCCGGAAGCGAAGGAACCTCCTGGAGCGTCTGTCCATCAAGATGTGGTAGTACGCATCCTTGAGGTCTATAGAACACATCCAGTCATTCTCCTGCAAGAGGGGAAGAATGGATTGAAGTGTGACCATCCGGAACTTTTCTTTGGTTACTGACAGGTTCAAGAGGGATAGATCGAGGATTGCCTTGAGTCCCCCATCTTTTTTGGCACCAAGAAGAACCTGGAATAAAAGCCCGATCTGAACTGGTCTGGGGGACGTGCTGAATGGCTCTCTTTACTAGCAGCTGCTGGATTTCCACAGCCGCGGCCTCCCTCTGATCGGGGGGGACATCGGGGAGGAATCTGGGATTGCGAGGGGAATGAAGAAATGGGATTTGGTAGCCACTGGATATGATAAGAAGCACCCAGCGATCTGTCGTGATGGACTCCCAAGCTGCCAAGTGCCTCGAAAAATGCCCCCCGACAGCCTCCAGAGTGGAGCAGTCGGGTAACCCCTCAGAGTTGCTGCGTGGGCCAATCAGAGAATGATTCTCTGGACCCAAAACTCCTCGGACCACCTCTGCCCCTAGGGCGGAGTCCACCCTGTCCTCCTCTGCCTCGGAAAGACTGGGTGTCCGGAGCGTCATGGGACTGTTGCGACATTCCGGAACCACATCTTCTTCTGTCCCTTTTGGTTCTTGGAGAAAGACCTCTGGGGAGCAGAGAAGTGGACTCCGGCAGACAACGTCTTCCCATCCTTCTCGCTCTGGAGTAATGTTTCGCGTACGGTTTTGCCAAAGAGGGCAGAACCATCGAATGGGGCATTAGCGAACGGCGCCTTAATGGGTTCCACGAAATGACAGTGGCGGAGCCACGCCTGTCGCCTCATGACGACGCCCGCTCCACTAGCTCTAGCGGCTCCTTTTGTAGCATGGGATAGTAGCCGCATAGAGGTATTAGAAATAGACCTAAGAGTGGCCATTCGGAAAGAGTACAGCTGCTTGTCCTCCGCCGGCATGGACTCCAGGGGCGACCCAACGTACTCTTTAATAAGGTAGCTGAACTGAAGACTCGCTTCCCAAGGCGGTCCATCGCCAGAGACTCGTTGCTAGGAGGATGGACTGAGGGACTTTCTTGGGCCAGTTCCCTCTTGGTGGCTGCCGCCACCAACATGGCATCTACTGGGGATCCCTTACTCCAATGCCCTCTGTCGGAGGGGGGGCTAAGTATCCTATCAGGTCTCTTCGGGACGGGCTCCACAGTGTGCGGCTCCTTCCCCGCCCTGGTAGTGATCAGGTCTACCAGAGGGTCGGCTGGAGGGGACACCCAAGAGGTAGACGGGCCCGCTTCAGACGCCTCCAGGAACACACTCGTCTGAGGTTGGCTTTGGGGCGGACCACCCTCCCCTTATTCTGAGCATCTCCATGATGTCTCCAAAGGAGACATCTTCAGGGGATGATCTTGGGGAGCCTTCCCCTTCCTCCAAATCTGTGTCCTCTGTCAAGGACTCAGGGGTGTCCAAGTGCCTCCTTTTGCACTTGTGCTTGTGAGGGACCTCCTCGGGGGGCTGTCTGAGGACGCCTCACCAGGCTCATCATGTCCCAACAAGGGATCTACTTGGGACGTTAGAGCAGGCCGTCCCTGGGGCCGGGCGGTAGAAGTCAGAGCCAACTGAGAGGGAGTGCGGGGTGGAGCCGTAGCTGTGGCCCGGGACCTGGAATCCCTCAATAGAGCTCTCTCCACCATATCAAAAGCCGAAGGAGAGCTGCTCTCTCTGGGATCCGACAGCAAACCCTCCCTCGGTTCCGACGAGCGGATTGGGGCCGGCGCCGATGCCATCGGATCCGATGGGCCAGTATGCTCCGACCTGGATGGAGCCGAAGGCACACTGACACCCTCTGATTCGAAGCTCCGCTCTCGGCTCTGAGAGCTCGGATCCGCTGAAAAGGGACCCGACAGACTCGAGGGCGCTGTCGGCGCCGAAGTACCTGATACTATCGGCGCCGACACCCCCCCGGCTCCAACGCTACTCGGCTCCAAGGACTCCAAACCCAGGAAGCGGGTTGGAGAAGGAGCTATCTGGGCGAAAAAGGGGGTTGAGCCCCCCCCCCCCCGGAGGGGGGGGAGGAGCACTCCCATCTGCATTTGGGCATGGAGGAATCTTCTCATCATCTGGTCCAAATCTGCATCCGTTAAGCTTTTGGTGGACCTGGAGGAGGCCACCAAGGTGGGACGGGAGTGCCGCCTCGATGACCTCGAGGGAGACCGGGCCTCCTCCTCCTCTGGTCCCGGTGAGAAGCAAGGTGACCGGGGCCGGGAAGGAGAAGGCTCGGAAGTCTTGGAGGGAGAAGCACGCTTAGCTGGCGGGGCTGATGTAGATGCCTCGGCCCGCTGCTTGTGGTGCTTCTCCGTGTGCTTCTCTTTTCGGGTTTCCCTATCCTACTGGCCCGAGGTGGGAGGTTGAGTCCCGGCCAGGGGAAGGGAAGCAGTCGTTTGTACTGCCGCAGCTGCGGCAGGCACCACGGGGGGACTGGAGGTCGGAGCCGAGTCCAGGGGCAGAAGTCCCGCCAGAATCAACTTCGACCTCCGGTCCTTAAGTGTCCTGGGGTTGAATGCCGCACAAATAGTGCAACCAGAGGAGTGGTGTTCAGCCCCAAGGCACAAAACGCACCGAGTGTGGCCATCCGCTGGGGATAGCTTATGGCCACACTCGGTACATTTAGCAAAGAATGTCTTTGGGGCCTCAGACATTATACTAGGAAAGACACACACACTAGGCCCCAAGCACACACAGACGCACGCCCTAACGCTCTCACAGGGGTGGGGGGGGATAAGCTAAAATTAAAATTTGTAGCAAAGAAAATTACAAGGGGAAGCTAAACACACACACAACACTTTTTTGACAGGAAAGATAAGAAAAAAAAATTGTCTTCACAAATTCTTGCCCAACGCCTGGAACTCAAAGATCAAGCTGCTGGCTTCAACTGCAGCAAACTAGATCTGAGGTCTGGTAGGGATGGCAGGGGATTATGGGTAGGGGGAGGAGCTTGGAGCTCGGATCTCAGCTGTTGGAAACTGCCGGCTCGGATCCGATATGGATCCGAAGACCCATAGGTTGATGCACAAATGAAGTTAACTACTTCAGATTTTATGTTACCATGATGCATTTCACTTCCAAGTCTTGATCCCAGGACCCTGTCCACTACAGTCTGAAAAACATACCACTATGCCAAATCAGCAGTTTTCTGAAATATAGGAAACTTAAATGGTTAATTGGCTATCATTAAGTGTATTCAGCTCTCACTTGTCACCATAGTTCTCTCAACCTCTTAGCACAAAAAACCTGGACAAAGCCAATAATGAGGGAATACAGAATTCAGATCTCAGAGTTGTCACCATAGCTCTCAACCTCTTAGCACAAAAAAACTGGACAAAGCCAATAATGGGGGAGTACAGAATTCATTTCTCACTTCTCATCATGGCTCTCAACCTTTTAGCACAAAAAACTTGTACAAAGCCAATAACGGGGGGAATACAGCATCAAAATAGGACAAATTTATCTTATAAACTTAGAAAATTGCTCGAATAAAATGTTTGTGTTACCATCTATTTTCTGAAGAACATGGTGTGAAATTCAAATGCCTGTCATTAGTGAATTCAATCCTTCAGTGATTGCCACAAAAATCCTGAAAACCACAGACTTTGAGAAACAGATAAAAAATGAGACAAATTCACAAGTGGTGCTGGCTAGGGACTTTAAGCTCTTTTTATCCTGGACCCAAGGTACAGGGCTTGAGCCTGAGTACCTCTAGCCACCAGGTGTATTAAATTGGGGCACCAATGGAATTATGTATTATATGCTCCTTTGCAGAGTGCTAGTCTTTTACACCATACCAGAAACACCTTTAATATGTAACCTTAACTCTCAGAAAAAAGTTAGAGTTAAAGGGTGAGGTGGGGGGGTTTGAACATTGCACTAATGACACATTAAACAACTTCTCAAGGCATAGTATTAACTGTCTGCATTAATATTTTACACTGTAAGAAACATTAAGCTATTATGTCTGGCATGGTTTACAGGACTGTGAAAAAAAAGATACATCAGGGTCATTGTGTGACTAAGAGAAAGATAAGGGGGTATATCTGTAAATGTGTGGATATGTTTGTAAGAGTGAATGAGGGGATATGGCTCTGCAAACACAATGCATTTGGCTACTGTGGCTGTTACCATCCGATTTCAGGTGCTTTCTAAATCCCTGGAATGATCTTCTAGCCTAAAAGGAAATAATACTTTTGGCAATTCCATTGTACTAATTTTATGAAGTCTTTATATGTTCATGAAGCAGTATAAAACACGATTGTTTTGTGTGAAACTACTGAAAACGTCTAATGTTTTTCATCTTCATCATTCCCACCCCATGAAGTTATGTTTGCAGTTATTGCCTATTCTTTGTTTGTGCTACATGTCTCAGAAGATGCAATAAGTGAAAGACAAGAAACACAACTTCTGTCACTAAGCTGGATTTGATTGCGCTAACTATTACCAACCTTAACAATATAGCCATTTTTTGACAGCATGTCATAACTTCCGTAATTGTTTCATTACCGGATGGAAAACATTTTTTTTTCTAAACACACAAAGTGTAATGGCTGCCTTGTACGCACCATATACATAAATAATTGTGTTTATGTAATGGAAGAATACACGTGCATGTTTATGAAAGCATTGATCTGAAGTAGTTAACTTCATTTGTGCAGCAACCTATGGGAATCGGATCTGACCTCTGATCCAAGCCGGCAGTTTTCAACAGCTTTAGATCCGAGCTCCAAGCTCCTCCCCCTACCCATAATCCCCTGCCAGCCCTGACTGACCTCAGATCTAGTTTGCCACGGTTAACCAACAGCAGCTTGATCTAGAGTTCCAGGCGTTAGAGACTTTTTTGTGAGAAAAAAAATTACCTTTTCTTCTCTTTTCTTCAGATTTTGGTTGTGAGTGTTTCCAGGTCCCTTTTTCTATAAAACCCTCTTTAGTTTAACTTTATATTTTTTGTCATTTACCTCCCCCTTCCTTCGTGGTTCCATTAGGGTTGTGTGTGTGTGTTTGGGGCCTAACGTGTGTGGTTTTCACTTGTAGTGAAAATGTCTGAAGCCCCAAAGCCAATTTTTTCTAAGTGCACCGAGTGTGGCCATAAGCTGTCCCCGGCGGATGGCCACACTCGTGTGTTGTGCCTTGGGGTTGAGCACCTGTCTTCTGGTTGTTACATCTGTGCGGCGTTCAACCCCAGGGCACTCAAGGACCGGAGGTCTAAGCTGATTCTGGTGGGTCTTCTGCCCCCGGATTCGGCTTCTACCTCCGGTCCTCCCGTGGCTCCCGCTGCGGCTGCCACTCCTGCCTCCCTCCCCCCGGCCGGGACTCAACCTCCTGCCTTAGGCCCGGAGGAGAGGGAGGCCAGGAAAGAGAAAAGGAGGGAGAAACACCACAAGCGGCGGGCCGAGGACTCCACTTCGGCCCCTCCCCCAGCTAAGCGGTCTTCTCCCTCCAGGACTTCTGGGTCGTCTCCTTCTCGGATCAGGTCCCCTTGCTTTTCACCGGGTCCTGAGGAGGAGGAGACCCGATCTCCTTTGAGGTCATCAAGGCGACACACCCATCCCGCCTCGGTGGCCTCATTGAGATCAACCCGAAGTCTCATGGATGCAGATTTGGACCGGATGATGAGAAGATTCCTCCAGGCCCAACTGCAGATGGGAGTGCTCTCCCCCCCCCTTCCAGGGGGGAGCTCAACCCCTTTTTTTGCCCCAATAGCTCCTTCTCCGTCCCGCTTCCCGGGCTTGGAGTCTTCGGAGCCGGGCAGCCTTGGAGCGGGGGGTGTGTTGGCGCCGGCCCCGATCTGTCTGTCGGATCCAAGTGAGGGTCTGCTTTCAGATCCCAGAGAGAGCAGCTCTCCCTCAGCATTCGACGTGGTGGATCGGGCCTTTTCGAGAGATTCCAGGCCCCCAGCCCTTGCCACGGCTCCACCCTGCACTCCTCCTCTGTTGGGCCCGACATCCATCACCCAGCCCCAGGGACAGCCTGCTCTGATGTCCCAGGTCATTCCTTTGGAACAAGACATGGCTGGTGAGACCTCCTCGGACAGCCCCCCCGAGGAGGTTCCTCACAAGCGAAGGTACAAAAGGAGGCACCTGGACTCCCCCGAGTCCTTGACTGAGGACACTGATTTGGAGGAGGAGGAAGGCTCCCCAAGATCACCCCCCAAAGATGTCTCATTTGGTGACATCATGGAGATGCTCAGGATAAGGGGGGGGGGTGGTCTGCCCCAAAGCCTACCTCGGATGAATCCGTGTTCCTGGAGGCGTTTGAAGCAGGCCCGTCTACCTCTTGGGTGTCCCCTCCGGCCGACCCCTTGGTAGATTTGATTACTACCAGGGCGTGGAAGGAGCCAGACACTGTGGAGCCAGTCCCCAAGCGCCCGGACAAAATTCTCAGCCCACCCTCTGACAAGTCCCACTGGAGTAAGGGTCCCCCTGTAGATGCCATGTTGGTGGCGGCGGCCACCAAGAGGGAACTAGCTCAGGAGAGTCCTTCGGTTCATCCCTCAAGCAAGGAGTCTCAGTCGATGGACCATTTAGGGAAGCGGGTCTTTAGTTCGGCTACCTTCTCTGTGAGGTCGATGGACTACATCGCACATGTGCTTCGACTGCAGCGGGACATTATCAAAGAGTACGCTGCGTCACCCCCCGAGTCCATGTCGGTGGAGGACAAGCAATTGCACTCCACCCGGATGGCCACTCTCCAATCCATATCAAACACCTCTTTGTGGCTACTGTCCCATGCCACGGAAGGAGCCGCTAGAGCCAGCGGAGCGGGTCTTGTCATGAGGCATCAGGCCTGGCTCCTGCACTGTGATTTCGTGGAACCCTTCAAGGCATCTTTCGCTAATGCCCCTTTAGATGGTTCTGCCCTTTTTGGCAAAACTGTTCACAATACCTTGGTCCAGAGCGAGAAGGACGGGAAGACGTCTGCCGTCGGAGTCCGCTTCTCTGCTCCCCGGAGGTCCTTTTCCAAGAACCAAAAGGGACAGAAGAAGATGTGGTTCTGAAGGTCGCAACAGTCCCGTCCCGCTCCGGACTCCCAGCCCTTCCGTGGCAGAGGAGGGCAGGGTGGACGCCACCCTAGAGGTAGAGGGGGCCCGTGGAACTGTGGATCCAGAGAACCCTTCTCGGACCAACCCACGCAACACCCCTGAGGGGTTGCCAGACTGCTCCACTCTGGAGGCAGTCTGGGGGCATTTCTCGAAGCACTAGCAGCTTGGGAGTCCATCACGACAGACCGCTGGGTGCTTCACATTATATCCAGAGGATATCAGATTCCCTTTTCTCCCACGCAGCCCCAGATACCTTCCCGATGTCCCACCCGATCAGAGGGAGGCCGCAGCAACAGAAATCCAACAATTGCTGGAAAAAAGAGCCATCCAACACATCCCCCCAGACCAGTGCGGGTCGGGGTTTTACTCCAGGTTCTTCTTGATGCCAAAAAAGACGAGGGACTTAAGACCTATCCTCGACCTCTCCCCCCTGAACCTGTCAGTAACCAAAGAGAAGTTCCGCATAGTCACCCTTCAATCCATTTTCCCCTTTTGCGGGAGAACGACTGGATGTGCTCTATAGACCTCAAGGATGCGTACTACCACATTCTGATGGACAGGCGATCCAGAAGGTTCCTCCGCTTCCGCCTAGGAGCCAGTCATTTCCAATTCAGGGTCCTCCCCTTTGGTCTCACCACAGCCCCCAGGGTGTTCACCAAAGTGTTAGCGGTGATAGCGACCCACCTGAGGCTCCAGGGAATTCAGATCTACCCATAACTGGACAACTGGCTCCTGACCGCCCCGACAAGGCATCTACTCTGCGCAGCCAGAAACTACTTTCTTCGTCTAGCTCCCCGGCTGGGGATCACTATCAACATAGAGAAGTCGTCTCTTACCCCAACTCAGACCATAGACTTCATAGGAGCCAGATTAGACACAAACAAGCTCCTAGCTTTCTTGATCACAGACCGGCTACGAACCCTGAGGCTACATGTGCTGGGCATTCTACAATCTCCAGCTCCTCCGGCGGAATTGGTCCTGAGGGCTCTAGGCTCAATGGCGGCGGCAATCAACCTATTGCCAATGGCGCGTTTGAACATGAGGGTCTTACAATGGACCCTCCAGGTCCAGTGGTCCTTTCTTCGATATCCTCTGAGCCATCCCATTCCCCTCAGCAGGGCTTGCAAGAGGACCCTCTTATGGTGGCTCCAATCTCCGAACCTCCAGGAAGGACGCCCCTTTTCTATGACCTCTCCCCTAGCCACGGTGACCATGGACGCCTCCCGCCTCGGGTGGGGGGGGGCATTGTTCGGGCAGGACAGTCCAAGGCACGTAGGACCTCATGGAGACCTCTCTGCATATCACTGTCCTAGAGATGAGGGCAGTGCTGTTAGCGTTGCAAGCACGTCAGAACCTTCTTCCTATAGGAATGATTGCGATTCAGACGGACAATATGTCTGTTGTCTGGTACATCAACAAACGGGGGAACCAGGTCTTACCCACTCTATCGAGAGGCCATGAGGGTGTGGGAATGGGCAATCTCCACCACCCACTTTCTTATAGCAACGCACATTCCGGGGCGGTCCAACATCCTAGCGGACAGACTAAGTCGCACCATTCTGTTACCATACGAGTGGTCTCTGAATCCCGAGATAGCGAATCGGATTTTCGCTGAATGGGGTCAACCCTGTTGCGATCTCTTTGCTTCTCCCTCGAACACAAAATGTTACGACTACTTCGCTCTCATTTCCCCCTCCGGGGAACCTCCGAGAGATGCTCTGGTGCATGCTTGGTTTCCCGGTCTTCTTTATGCTTACCCTCCTCTTCCTCTGATGCTGAAGTTTCTACAGAAAGCCAGCTGGTTGGGGAGCAGGATAATCCTCATTGCCCCATTCTGGCCTCGTCAAACCTGGTTTCCTTACCTTTGGTCTCATCTGGTGAATCCTCCTTGGATTCTGGATCTCCGTCCGGATCCAATATCCCACCCCCTAGATCTCCCAGTCCCGAATCTGAACAATCTCAAGCTCACAGCTTGGCTGCTCCAGTTCCACTTGTAGCTAGGACTCCCGGTATCTATTCCCCAGTTAAAACTATTCTAGTAGCAGTGCACAAGCCTTCTACTAGAAAGATCTGTAGTAGCAAATGGAAATGTTTCTCCATTTGGGCAGAACGTCGAAATTTGGATCCTTTCACAGCTCATTTTCCCGCTGTATTAGACTTCCTGTCAGGGCTGTTTCATCAGGGGGCTAGCTGCTCCACAGTCGAGGTTCGACTAGCAGCTATCTCTCATTATCACGTGGGAAATGAACTGGGCCCTTTGATCACCACGAAATTGTGTAAGACCTTTTTGAAGGGCACCTTTCTGCTCAGACCTCCAGTGAAGGATGTAGTCCCTCCTTGGGATTTAACGCTGGTGCTTCAGGCCTTGACAGCTCCCCCGTTTGAGCCTGCAGCTTCAGTAGATCTTAAATTCTTGTCATGGAAAATGGCCTTTCTTGTCGCTATCACCTCGGCTCGAAGGGTCTCTGAACTACAAGCCCTCTGTGTAAAACCCCCATACTTGACTTTTCACAAGGATAGAGTTTACCTCAGGACCAATCCCTCTTTTCTTCCCAAGATTGCCTCTGAATCGAATATTAACCAGTCCATCAACCTACCAGTCTTTTTTCCTAATTACCAAAACAAAGGGGAATACAAATTACACTCACTGGATGTGCATAGACAACTTCGCTTCTACATCCACAGGACATCTGGTCATAGGCAATCTGACCAGTTGTTCGTCTCCTTTGCCAAATTTAACTTGGGTAAATCTGTGTCTAAAGTCACACTGTCTAGATGGATTTCGCAGTGTATCCTTTTAGCATATGAAAGTTCTGGCAGGCCCGCACCTCAGGGAGTCCATGCCCACTCTACTCGGTCTATGTCTCCCTTTGCGGCTTTTAGAGCTAGAGTCTCTTTGGATGATACTTGTTCGGCAGCCACTTGGGCCTCATCTCATACCTTTATCAATCACTATAAATTGGACATTATCTCCAGAGGGAGAGCATCCTTTGGCTCTGCAGTGCTCCGAAACATCCTTCCATGAAGGCTGCCCAAGGTTCAGGTAGCTGGGGACTCTGTCCCATAGGTTGCTGCACAAATGATGTTAACTACTTCAGATTAAGAAGTTATGTACTCACCATAACGTTCCATCTGAGTAGGAACCTTCATTTGTCAGCAACCGTCCCTCCCTCCTGCCCCCTCACTTACGAATGTTTTCATACTCAGGTCCATGGGTGTTACCCACTTTATCTTTGAGAGTAATGGTCTTCAAGCAGTTCTGCTTTTGGGCAAACTTGATCTGAGGTCAGTCAGGGTTGGCAGGGGATTATGGGTAGGGGGAGGAGCTTGGAGCTCAGATCTAAAGCTGTTGAAAACTGCCGGCTCGGATCCGATTCCCATAGGTTGCTGACAAATGAAGTTTACCTACTCAGATGGAACGTTATGGTGAGTACATAACTTCTTATTTCCCTGAGTGGGTGCAGCACACGCATGTTGATACTAGCTTCTGTAGGCCTTCTCTGCATTCGGCATTGATTTTGATAAGCATTCTTCTTGCTGGTTTTTAGTAATAGTTACGTGGGAAAATTGGTGGGGTAGCATCAGTACATAGCAAGTGGAGATGCTGTGTATTCATTAAATCTGGCATGATGCAATCCATCACAAAACAAAATGACAGAGATGTTTGAAAAATATCACATGCATTAAAATCGGTGGAAAAATGCTGACAGAACATGAACTGAACATGTTAGCACATAATGTGCATAATGCATGGCTATTATATTAACTCTCACTTTGTGCTCAGTGACCATAAAACTGACCCACACATATTACATGACACACACACACACACACACACACACACACACACACACACACACACACACACACACACACACACACACACACACACACACACACACCTTACGTCAATCCTTTCTGTTCGTGATCCCAAACGGGAATGAATGCTATCTTTCTGTGCAGGCAGATCCGTAAGAGAACCGTTCGCTGTGCTCAATTCTTTCTGGGCAAGCAGATCCCAGACAAAGTAACAAACACTGTCCCTCGCAGATCCAATTCCCAGATGAAGTAATGAACACTGTTGCTCGCATCCTGACTTCCCGCGCACACATCCATTCAAAAAGCAAGCTGGAAATACGTGATGTGAGCCCTTGAGCTCAATTCCGACTAGCTGGTAGCCCCAACAGAGCTGATGCCATCTCACACATAATGACGTCAGCGCAAACCGTGAAAAATAAATAAAAAATTTTTAAAAAGTGACAAAAAATCGGAAATGAAGGGGTGCCACTCTGGAATCGTGGCACCCCATTAGTTGGACCCCAAAACTTGGTAAAAAACGAGTTATTCGGTACGGTTGGGAGGTATGTTAAGCATCCCTGTGACTAGCACTTTCTCTAATACCTGCTGGAAAGCACTAAGAAGCCTTAAACTGATGCAAGCACTCAACTCTCATTGTTAATAAGGAGAAATTAATAGTAAGCACTAAACAGCCTATAACTGCAAAGTACCTTGCTAAGGTAAGGGAAAACAGCTCCTGTACTTTACAAAAAAAAAAAAAAGCACCAAACCAGGCATGTCCAAGGGTCAGCTTCCGGTGAATTCTCCTGTCCACCTGGTGAATCTGGGCATACTGGAGCAGTGCAGCAATTGCCTCATGTACACAGACAATCCTCTCCTCCTACCACCCAACACTACAACCTGTGAGAGATGCACTTACATAGCCAAAATGGAAGCAAAGCTCTCTCCACCCAAGATTGTGCTAGACAGTCAAGAGGAGAAGGTTACGTACCTAACACTTTAGTCATAGATGACTCTATAATCCAGCACACTGATGTCCCTCTCACCAGGTTGAACAAGGAAAAAAATTACATTCAGCTGCCTGTCGGGTGCCAGGATCCGCCACATAACGCATGCACTCAAGTCACTCCACAACAAGTACAAATATGACTCTGTCATTGTCCATGTTGGAGTGAATGACTTGAGACGTACCTCCCTGGACTACATGAAAAGAGACATAGAAGAGTTCTCGGATCATGTGGCCCAGGCAGGTATGACCCTAGCCCTGAGAAGCATCCTGCCTTCACCCAGAATGATACCACAATATAAGGACAAAATGATTGACTTCAACAATTGGCTAAGCTTCTGGTGTCATTCAAAGGGGATCCAGTATGTCTGCCTGGGACGACATGATTGACAGACCACGATGCTTTGCCAGAGATGGTCTGCACCTGTTGCCCATGGGATTCAGGTTACTGGCTAAGGCTCTTGCCACCCCTATAGTGCCTTTTTTAGGCAAAGTTCAAAGGACAAAACCACCACCGTAACTGGTACAAGCATGCAAAATCTGAAGGTAATGCTACTCAATGCTAGAAGTCTAAACCTCAAAATGCACTCTCTCTCGGCACTCTTAAAAATGGAGAACATCGATATCTGTGCAGTAACTGAGACCTGGTTCAAGGCTCCAGAGAGCACCCCTGCAATACCAGGCTACAACTCTTACCACACTTTTCGGCCACCAAAGCAGGACCAAAACACTAAAGGTGGAGGAGTGTCAATATTCACCAAGGATATTCACACCACCAGGTTAGTTGAACAACACAATGCATCTGAAATTCTCCGGGTGCAACTAACACTAGGTACGACTGCAATCCAAATTGTAGCTTGCTACAGATCCCCCACCATACGCCAAGATTCTCACTACACCTGTCTAAACATACTGGAAAAGATTAAGATAGAACCAAACACCCTAATACTGGGTGATTTTAACTACCCTACCATTAACGGGGAAAACTACTCGTGTAACACCAGAGGCCAGCATATACAGCATGTAAACACTTTAATGACAAATATAAATAGATATTTATTTATTTAAGCATGAGATGCAACAAAGTGCACTAGTATCAAATCAAACCGGTTTCGGCTACCCAGCCTTCATCAGTGAAAAAGCATTCCAGTGCTTTTTCACTGATGAAGGCTGGGTAGCCGAAACCGGTTTGATTTGATACTAGTGCACTTTGTTGCATTTCATGCTTAAATAAATAAATATCTATTTATATTTGTCATTAAAGCGTTTACATGCTGTATATGCTGGCCTCTGGTGTTCTATGAAGTAATGGTTTGGCCGAGCATACTGTACCTGCGAGGCGTTTAGTTTCTAGTAACTACTCTTGTACCAACACCTTTGCCCAATGGTTCCTGGAATTCATAAATTCCAATGCCCTGGATCAACTAATCCATAGTCCCACCAGGGGCTCCAATATCCTAGACCTGGTCATTACCAACATGGGAAATCGATGCTCCACACCTATGGTCACCCCCTTGTTAGTCAGGTCTGACCATAAGCTAATCACCCTTAACATCCACATCCACATCCCACCCCCACCCCCCAGTACTTCTCCAAAGCCAACTTCATGCTACTCAAGTCAGAAGTGACAAACTTCAAGACACCCATACAGACGGGAACTGAAAGTTCAACTGCGGAATGCTACACTAAGGCACTGTACGAGCACATCCACTCATGCATGAATCGTGCCATCCCAAATAGAACCAAGATGCTCTCATCCAAAAAAAGGAAGCCAATCTGGTGGTCCCCTGCTATAAACAAACTTTACAACAAAAGGAAGAAACTGTTGCAGAAAAGAGGAAAATCCCAGGATGCAAAAAACTTCCTTACCAGCCTCAGTAAGAAACTGAGATCCCACATAAAATCCTCCAAAGCTAGTTACGAAAATAAAATTGCCAAAGATTCCAAAGACAACCACAAGGCATTCTATGACTGTCAAGAATCTAAATGGCAATGCTCAGATCTGCTCTGAGCTAAAACAGAATGGCATTAAATATACTGATCCCAAGGATATTGCCAGTATCCTGGCAGATTGATTCAGTGCCAACTTCACCCCCTCTCACCACCTAAATGGCCCATCTCAATACCGGAAGATTGCCAAGTTCCGGTAATAATGGCCACACAGGTAAAAACGCACTCTCCAAAGCTAGGAATACAGCATCCATGGGACCAGATGACATCCCAGCCTGTGTACTACATGAACTACAATATGAACTGGCACCTCACCTAAGTGTCATGTTTAATCATAGCCTCACCTCAGGTTTCATGCCCACTGAGTGGCGCAGAGCTACAGTTATCCCACTCCACAAGGGGGGATCCACCTTGGATCCTGGAAACTACCGTCCCATCAGTCTGACAAGCCTCATCTGCAAGGCCATGGAGCATATTTTCATGGAACTTATAAACAAAGACATTGGCAACCTTCAAACACTGGACCCCACCCAGTTTGGGTTTGTGAAGGGTCGATCTTGTCTCCTGAACCTGATTGACTTCTTCAGATCAATCTCCAGAGCCATGGACAAGGGTAAGGTGGTCCACACAGCCTATCTAGACCTTGCCAAGGCCTTTGACACCATCCCCCACTCTGGAATCATAGACAAACTTACTAAGCTGGGCATTAATCCCTACATCACCCAATAGGTTGCTAACTGGCTTACTGATAGAGCCCACAGTGTAAAAGTAGCAGACTCAAAATCCAGCTCCAGACAAGTGGAGTACCTCAGGGTTCAGTCCTGGGACCGCTCTTGTTTGGCATCTACGTCTCTGAAGTACAGGCCAACACTAAGGGACTCTGGATAACAAAGTTCGCAGATGACTGCAAACTGGGAGCCATTATTGAATCCCCAAATGATGTGGATACTCTACAAAAGGGCCTTACAGAAACAGATGCTTGGTGCCAGGGCCATGGGCTCAAGCTCAATGTCAAGAAATGTATAGTTATCCCCTTTGGGGAAAAAACATGTACCTGTGAATTACCATATAGGTGGCAGTACACTAAACACCGAAAGTGTGATAAGAGACTTAGGGACACAGGGTGGACAGTGGTCTCACCTTCGATAACCACATTGCCACAACAGTCAGGAAATCCTTCTGTGTGGCACACTTCATTACTAAGGGCTTTTCATCCAGAAAAAAGGAGGTCATTGTCCCACTGTACTCATCCTTCATTAGACCCATTATAGAATACAACGCCCCGTTTGGTATGTAACTCTCAAGACATCTGCAACAACTGGAAAGGCTGCAGAAATACCTCACTAAAAGAATCACAGGCCTAAAGCAGATGCCCTAAGCTGACCGCCTTAAAAAACTCCAGCTATACTCTGTTGCATATCGTCTACTCAGAGGCGATCTCTGCTTAACATACAAGGCCATGTCAAACCCAGAGCTGTTGGACATGCTACACTTAAAGAAATCCCAATCCCTCAGAGCCACACGCTCCAGGGATCTAAACCTTGTCATCACAATAAACAAAACATGCTGGAGGGATAGGTTCCTAACCCAGAGACTCCCCAGACTCTGGAATAGATTGCCCATACATGTCAAGCAGAGTGCCTCTTTGGCCCTCTTCAAAAGGAACCTTGACAATTGGATGGGAAAAAGGAAATTCACCCTCGGGATCACGTCAGTCTCCCTGCTAGACAGGGGTCCAGGGAAGTAAATAGTGTGGGAAGAAATAGCCAGGGAATTGTTATGGCTAGGCTTGTATAGGCCCTAGGCCTGATAGCGTAGTACCAACTTATGAACCTAATGTGCGGAAGCTCTCTAAATGGATGCATTTTTCGGCACCTGTCACCTCAGCGCCTTCATCAACAGCACCGGCTCCAGCACTGGCTTCTTTAGTTTCTACATCAGTGCCATCATCTCCTTCTGCACCTCAGCAGGTCATATCCCCCCTTCAGTGCCAAAAATCGATCCTCTTTATACAACCAGGACAAAGTATTCCCCTTCCATTGACCTCTTCTGTGGTCAACTTCCCAGTCCCTTTATAGAAAGACCAGAATCTCCCTCTGGATTGTCTGTTTGCTCCTCCAGGAGTCTCACTGAAGTTGATGTGGTGAGATTGATGGACCAGCTCTCACAGTTAGGGGTCTTTCTTCTACTTCCCTACCTTCTCTCCCTTCTGGAGCAGGGATATTTTCTCCCAAGGATCCCGCCAGTTCTTCCTCCTCTGACCTTCTCGGAGGCTTTAGAGCTCCCCACTCCGACCACTTAGGGTCCTATTGCTCCGGCACCAACAGCCCCCTTGCCTTTCGTTCAGGACTCTGCTCCGACTTCCTCGGTTCCTTCAGAACTGATGGATTTCTGAGATTGTGGCTCTTCTGTCAAGTCCGAGAGGTTTGAGTCAACTCCTGTATTTTATTAGGAGTTGTTCTTACCTCTTAGGACGCCAGACGCTGGGGGTCCTTTTTTGGTTCCGGCTTTGGATGTGGGTCTCTCGGGACAAGGTGTGACCGTGGTTCCAAATTTGTTTTTCTCAGTTCCAGGCTTCCATCCCTCCTTGGGGGGGGGGGGGGCTGCTTTCCAGGCTATGGAGAGAGCATTGGCCACGCAGGCTCTCAGGTGGCTCCTGCTGTATTGCAGTTTCATCCACTGATCCCTTCTTACCAGGAGCTTCTGCCAACCCCCACACCTGGACAATGAGCTCCAAGGTTGCAAGATATCCTGGTTTAGGACCGCCGTTCCTCTGAGCCAACATCAGATATTGCCACTGAGAAGCCTTCTTGGAAAAAAACATGTAAGAGGAAACACCTGGACTCCCCTGAAGAGTCCATTACAGAGGACACTGATTTCTAAGACAGGGATGGTTCCCCCCCAGAAGACTATTCTTGACATCCTTAAACAGAGGGGTAACTGGAAGTCCAAAGACCCTGTCTCCAAGGTTGGAGAAAACACAAAAAGCCAGCACTATACCAGTATACTTAGTCTTTATTAACAGCGATCTGGTAACTCGGCAATTCGCCTTCAAGGATCACATTTAATTGAGTGTGAACATAAAGTTTATATACACACACTTTACTCAGTTAACATCATTCAATAAATGCATTAAATAATCAATTAATTAAACAACATCTTTCAAAAATTTAAAGTGACCATAAGTTACTAAAAAAATAAATAAATATTTTTTTAAATATTCATAATTAATGTTGTCACAAATACTTAAATGCTTAATTCCTGATTCATGCCATTAGGTTTTAAAGTATGAAACTTAAAAATCATTCTAGTTTCTAACTCCAATAATTTAACTACAATGTCATCCCCTCTATTAATAAAGGGCTTTCCCAATACACAAAATATTAAACTGGTAGAGGAACTATTGTGTGTTTCATGGAAGTGTTGTGCGACAGGGCTATTTAGATTCTTGTTTCTAGTGTCTTTTAAATGTTCCAAAATACGAATCCTGACCATACGTTTAGTCTATCCTATGTACCACGTATTATTGCATGAGCAACCCAATATATAAACTACCCCAGTGGATCTGCAGTTGAAATGATATTTAGCAACAAAAGGTATACCATTGATGACAATCAAATTCTTAACCTTGTGGCAAATACTACAAGAACCACAAGAAAAAGTTCCACACAATGAAAGAGAATTATCATTCCTTTCAATAAAGTTATTATTCAACAATTCTTTAAGGTTTTTACCTCTCTTATAAGAGAATGTGATATGTTTAGGAAATAGATGACCAATAGTCTCATCCTCACTAATAATGTACCAATATTTTCTGACTATTGAAACCAATTTATCAGAAAAAGCAGAGTATCTAGTTACATAAAACTGCTTCTCATCATCATGAATTTGCTGAGTTGTATAAACATCACACCTTGATTCAGAATTAACAGCGAAAATATGATTAACATCAACATTCTGCCCAAGTAATTTATTTTTGCATGCTACTAAATGTGTTTTATTATAACCCCTTTCACTTAACCTCAGCATGACTTTATTCAATTCACTGATTTTTTCACTTTTATTACTTGTGTGGTCATAAATTCTCTTAAATTCACCATAAGGTAATGCTTTCAATAAATGACCTGGGTGCATACTAGTCGCATGCAAAAACATGTTAACAGAAGTAGGTTTCCTAAAGGGCCTAAACCCTATATTTTCCCCATCGTCAAACAATGTTAAATCCAGAAAGTTGATCTGTTTTCTGTCCAGCTCATAAGAAAAGACAAGATGATGTTCATTATTAAGGAGATTATCAAAAAATTCAAAAAAATCATCTATTTCTCCCTTACAAATGAAAATAAGATCATCAATGAAACACTTATATAGTATAACATTGTTCCTAAAAAAAGGAGGTAGGATAAATAAACATCCTTTCAAAGTAACCCATATATATAATGGCATATGAGGGCACAAAAGCCGCCCACATTGCAGTACCTTTCAACTGCAGAAAATAATTATTCTGGAATGAAAAATAATTGAGTCAAACAAAATTCTAATAATGCCACTAAAAAGGTAGTTCTAGGCCCAACATATCAATAATGGACTCCAACCCCCATCTGATATCAATATTAGTATACAGTGATTTTACATCTATAGTAACCCAATAATTATCATTACACCATTTAATTTGGGATATACTATTAATAAGATCTTGGGTGTTAGAAATATGAGCTACTACTTTATGTAAATGGGCCTTTAGATGAAAATCCAAAAAAATGTTAACATTGCTCAAAATTGAACCTATCCCCGAAACTATGGGCCTTCCTGGAGGTTTATGTAAATTTTTATGTACTTTAGACAAGGCATACAAAATAGGGATTGCAGGTTTTTTTATGAACAATCTACAAACATCTTTATGTTCAAAAAAACCAAGGCGTTCACCTCTCTCCAGTAGAAATAATAGTTCATCATTGAATGACATAGTAGGATCATTGTCTAATTGTTTATATTCTTCACCATTTTTAAGTATGTTATAAACCATATTACAATAATCCATTCGATCTATGATAACCCAATTACCACCTTTATCAGCACATTTAAATATAAACTTAGTCTTGCATTCTTTTAGGGCCTTCAAAGCCAACCATTCATTTTTACTTAAATTGTAACATTTTCTTTCTTTACTAAATACATTGAATTCTGTCACAATTTCTTTGAAAAGAACCTTAAAGAATACCGAAATGGCAGGTACATAAATGTTGGGTGTGAACTTATTACTGCTCACTAAATGTGGCATGACTAGCTTCCCATATCCAGTATGATAAACATTATTGTTTTCCACTTCATCAGTTGATTCATCTGATTCGCAAAATTCAGCTCCTTCATACTCATGCACAGATAAATTTAATAGACTTTCATCTAAATCCGAAACATTTGTGTCAACCTTTCCAGAAGCACACCCATCCTCTCTTTTAAAATAAACTTTCAACAATAATTTTCTAATGAAAGCTTTAAGTTCTAGATATAAATCTGCTAGAGAGGGAAAAAAAGTTGGTATAAATTTACTGCCTCTGAATAAAACATTTTCCATGTCATAAGTAAGTTCCAAATCAGATAAATTAACACACATTAAAGTCTTTATAACAAGTCCACATACCAGTTCATTGTTTAAAGCGGTTCCTTCCCTTCCTACCATTCCTTCCATTCCTTCCTCTACTTGACTTGTTCGTCTGAAACGAATAGTCAGTATTGGATGAAACTGAGGCACCATTGTTAACCTCAACATTATTTGTTGTCGCAGATGTAGAACTGGCAAAAGTTATATTTTTAGAAATGTTCCTATCTGTTGAAGATGCTGAAACGCTTCGCTGTCTGTTGCTTTCATTTCTCACCTTTGACCTGCTACGTGTCGGCTCACGTTGCCATAAGAACAAAACGCCAGTCTCATAGTCTTTTAAGTCACGTACTAATTTACTACATTTTTGTTGGATTATCTCACTTTCCAACCTGCAAAGGTGTCTGTACTTGCAAACCTTTGGTTCTTGCCCATCTATTTCCTGGCTGACCCCTTCCGCTGGCGATCTCATTAAACTGATTGTTCAGCGGGCTTGGAAATCTCCTGACTCCATAGAACTGATTCTCTGGAGAATGGATAAGATCCTTTCTGCTCCCGAGGACCTCCAACACTGGGCTAAAGGGTTAGCAGCAGATGCCATGATGGTAGTGGCAGCCAACAAAACTGGCTGAGGAAAGTTCCTCTGTTCATCCCCCTGAGAGTCTAGAGAGATGGACAGATTTTTAAAGCGGGTTTAAGCATCATTGACCTTATCCTTGAAGTTTCTGGCATACTTCAATAGGCTCCAGAGGGATCTGATCAAGGAACTATCGGGCACCCTAACAAGAGCTGTATCTGATAAGGTCCAGGAAAAAGTGGCCTTCCAGTTAGTTACCCTGGAGTCTATTTCTAAGTCGTTCATGAGGCTCATTTCACATGCATTCGAAGGGATGACCCAGGTCAGTTGGTTCAGGGGTTATCAGACGACATGCCTGGATGCCCCTGTGTGAGTTTGCGGAGCCATTCAAGTCTTCTTTTGTCAATGCACCCTTTGACAGATATTCTTTGTTTGGCCTCAAACTTAGAAACTGTAGCCAGGTTTGAGAAGGATGGGAAGACCCTGTCTGCTGTGGACATATATTTTTACGCTCCCCAACTATCCAATTCTAGGAGTCAGAGGAGTGGGAAGGTGTGGTTCAAAAAGTCCCAAGGGCCTTTCCAGGACATACATGGTGGAGGCTCCTCTCAGGGCAGAGGAGGGGAGCTCTAATGGAAGCCGCTGACCCCGAAGTAGAGGTGGCCTGCAGAATCAGGGATCCAGAGACTGTTTCTCTGGCCAGCCATACCAATGCTCCTGAAAGTGGGCCCAATTGCTTACCTCCTGAAGTGGTTGGGGGAAGATTTTTTTCTGTATGCAAAAGACTGGCGACTGATAACCTATCGGCCCTAGGGCCTATACAAGCCTAGCTATAACAATTCCCTGGCTATTTCTTCCCAGAATATGTACTTCCCTGGTCCCCTGTCTAGCAGGGCGACTGATGTGATCTCTTGGGTATAGGTTCATAGGTTCTCTGCACAGATGTTTGGGTGCAGAGAGTTCTTACCAGATGTTCTTCTAACCCTTCACCCTTTATCCCAGATCACTAACAACTCTACCTGATGTTCCACCAGTCAGAGAGACCAAGCAGCCTTTGAAATCCAAAAGTTGCTAGAAAGAGTCATCCAAGAAGTCCCACCAGACCAGATAGGATCGAGATTTTACTCAAGGTTCTTTTTAGTGCCAAAAAGACGGGACTGGAGACCTATAATGGGTCTCAGCCTTCTAAACAAATTTGTTTGAGAGTCCAAATTCGAGATGGTCACGGTTCAATCTGTGCTTTGCTTTTTGGAGGAAAACTATTGGATGTGCTCTATAGGCCTTCAAGATGCATACTGCTCATAAAAATGGACAAATGCTCCAGAAGGTTTCTCCACTTTTGGCTAAGAGCCAGTCACTTATAGTTCAGGGTGCTGCCCTTTGGTCCAACAGGGTGTTCAAATGTATGGCAGCAGTAACGGCTCACTTGAGACTGCATGGATTCCAGGTGTTTCCATATACAGATGACTGGCTCTTCACTGCTTCCACCAGGCATCTACTACTTCAAGCAACAGAGTTCATTCTGCATTTGTTCGTGTGCTTGGGCATCACAGTCAATCAAACAAAATCTTAGCTAAGCCCCTCTCAAGATTTTGAATTCATAGGAGCTCATCTGAACACCATCTCTTATGTAGCCTCCCTTTCTCAACACAGATTACAGAAGATAAAATCCCAAGTACATCCTATTCTATGCAAAAACAAAGTTCCAGTGCTACTAGTCCTTCAAGTGTTGGGTTCCATGGCAGCAACCATCACTCTAGTCCCATTAGCAAGGTTCAACATGCAGCCACTACAATGGCTTGTAGCACCACAATGGTCTATTCTAACCCATCCAATGAACTATTCCATACTAATCACCA